>NC_056734.1:490891331-491081331 GCF_019279795.1 Protopterus annectens
GTTTGGACAGTACTGAGTGTGAAAAATACACTTATTGCCTATCTTTCGCAGTGGCACAGGGTGTAAGAGCACTGAGCTCCTGGCCAGAGCACAGGTGTGCCAGAGTTCAAATCCAGATGATTTAATTTTGTTTTAACAAATGGTGTCAGGATGTCATAACCTAAGTAAATGTGACCTGGAGTGCAGATATGACCAGTACACTAAAATGTACCCTTCCTCAAATAGAATCAGTGATGCCTACCTCAATACACTTCAACAACTACTAGCTGTATTGCAGGCCTCACTGCAAATTACAAGTTAATTGTGTGTACAGCTTGCTACAAATTACAAGGTATGGCACATCTTTTGAAATGATTAGTATAAATCAGTAGGTATGCTAACTATTTGTGTAGGGCTGAATATCCTGAAAAAATGTGTGCCCTATGCTTCTTCACAGAAAGGACAGCTTCCACATCGTATTAGATGAACATTTCATCCTTCATCACATGAACATGACACAAAATAAATCCTACAGCAGATTTTGAAACCTTACACACCATAGGAGCAGTGATCTCTTATTGAATCACAGTAACATATTTGTATTATCCATCAACAGAGTTATGTCAGTATGCAGAAAGCATGATATGATCTGTACATCCATTAATGGACAAGTTGTTGGTCTGCTCTCATTGTTAAGCAGCCATACTCTGCAGCACAAAGTGACTAATATAGGGGTACAGAAGGGTTAGGAGAGGGAAAATTACAGCCCTGTAACTAGAGTTATTAACAAGCCAATCAAGGTTGGATAAATGTGTCATAGTTGTGGGGGTGGATGTCAATGCAAATCCTCCTTTTGTTCAGTATCCAATATATCTGCATGAGAACACATAAATGTGCCAAATGTTAAGATGTGGATGATTAAACATACCATAGGCATATAACATCATGCTAAGAAATGTGAGATACATCTGGAATCAAACCCTTGAAACTATGGGCAAAACAATCTTCAGTCAAGTGAGTTATGTCAACACTCCACATAGGAAGTTACACTTTGCAATATCCAGCAGTATACAGAACTGTCAGAGTAACTGTTTCAAATTAGTGCTTTTAGTCTGCTTTAACATTGAATTCCTATAGTGCAGTATGTTTAAACACATTTGCACCAAGATGACCAGACTAGTGTGGCCAGTGGCAAAACCTCACCAGGTTTTGCCATATTTGCCATAGAATTACGAACAGCCATTCACTGCAGGCTGGCATTGGTGTGGGATGACAAACCTCAAACAAATACAGAGGACAGAAAGTGAAGTTATTTATGGGCCATTTCTGGCCATGTGTGTTTTGAGTGATTCTATTTTTTTTGACCAGATTAAATGTGTGAAAATGGGGTTGATATAAAAGTGGTGAAATGGGAGGGCAAGCAGAGGTGGAAGAAAGGGGAAGCAATAAAGGAATTTGCCAGAGAAAATTAAGAAAGAACCATAGGTATCCACTTCTTCAACACAGTAATGTGCACATGTAGACAAAAGGTGATGAATTTGGAATGTCACAACACAGATGTGTGAAAACAATGTAATGATGATAGCCAATTGGACCAAATCAAGTGTGTTGAGAAGACACATATGCAAAGTCAAGACGTATGGAACACATTTTTTGGTGGGACAGCTGCCCATTTTTATATATTTTTGCATTTCAAAAAAGAGAGATAGAGATGTAGGAATGTTAGGGTCAGGTACGTAGGGTAGGTGAAGAAGCAGGTGCAGACAAACATGACAAACAAGACAGACACAAGGATGTTGATGGACACAAAAGGTTGGGGGATACCATGGTTGGGGAAAAGTAGGGGACATCAGAAAGGTCCTGCAACAACAGTTGCAACTGTTTCCCGCCAATTTGTGATATCACATTTTGCAACCAGTACACAAACCTCCATAATCAAGCCAACCACATTTACATGATTGTTAGCAAAGAGAAATATTTCCAAAGAAGAAGGGAGTTTATGAAGCAGCACGATGATGTGACATTTGGCTTTGATTTATGACATGTGTGCTGCTATACCCGGTCACACTTTGCCCAATGTTCAACAATGAAATGCTTTTAAGCCATGACTTTGGAGGGATCAGTTGGATGGCTTGACACATATTTTGTGAGGACTTACACACTGTTAAAAAGTAATTTGTACAATGTAGGATTCAAACCTATGTAAAGGGAAATGCATACATTTCCATATTGGTGATTATTCCTCATTGTCACAGAAGAAGCGTTTACCAACCATAGTAATTACAGATATATAGCTTAAAGAGTGACAGGTGCTATACTTCAATTAAACCTGTATGTGTGTGACATTAAAAAGTCCTGGCTTATGCAGTCTCAGGTGTGATGCAGGACTAATGTCTGACAATATACTAGAAATGGATAGATTTACATGACTTTATTAATATAGTTTGGAGATATGATACATACTTCACAATACATTCTGTTTTACAGTTATACTTGGGTTATGGGAGGGATGTAGATGATTGCCAGTAAACTATTATATCCATCAGAGATAAACAACTGCATTTCTTATTACATAATCACCAATGTCATGCTAAACCATTTACACATAATACATATACCTACAAATTTATATGTATGCAAGCAGTAATGATACCCTTCTATCAATCAACCTGCTATACATACTATTGCTATGTAGTAATACATTTATAATCAAAGTTCTGTGTCGAATTACAGTGGGACAGCCTAACTAAAAAGTGGAATGCGCTGGATTTGAACCCTAACTAAATTGTGTTCTGACCACAAACCCACTACACTTTCACCTGGTGCCTCAGGGAAAGTTAGGCAGCAGGTATTGTTTCCGTACTCAGTACTGTCCAGAGTACTGATGGCCACACATCACCACTGAGGCTGTTTCTGTGATGGAAGGTGAACCAAATTACATTCTTCTCCTTTTCCTTAAGTAGCAAACTCTGAGCACAGCTAAGCAACGCACAAATGTAAAAGGCAATAATGATTATATATTACTTGTGTAGATGCTCATTCTGACCCTTCCTCAGAAAAATAACTACTATGTGACTCTTTTTTAGCTCAATGTATTTAAACCTTGTGCCACAGATACAGTTGGGTAGCAGATGAAATTTCTGCAGTCATTACCATCCATGTTGCTGACCACTGTGCAATACTGCTGTGCATGTTTGCATTTTGTAAGGTGACTAAAATTAAATGTTCACTTTTTAAGCAACTAAATGTGTTTGTGCTATGCCGCATGCCACACACATGGTAAAGAAAAGGATAATAAAGGGAAACAAAGGTTAAACAATTAGTTCTGGATTTGAACTGCCAGACTACTGCACGTTTAAAATAGTTGTAGTGGGTTGTCTCTCTTTGCCACAGACACAGCTTTGCCGTACCAAACAAATCATGTGCATACAAGCAATTCACATTTCATATCCAGTATTAAACAGTTCATACAGTTAAACAGTCTCAGTTGATTGTAAACATGTAAATAACATATTTAGAAGAATGACTGATTACACAGTATTTATGAATATGTTTGCAAAACTGCAGCTCTGCCTTCTCTTTGTATTCTGGAAATCATTCCCTTATCTCTGCTTTACTATCACACATGCAATCTGTAGTGCATATTCTCTCATATTTCTTTCAAGCTGGGATACAAATGTAGAACAGTCAACAACAGTTTTCAGCAAAAGTAGTAAACTGTGCTATTATGCCAGGAAAATAAATGTGGGGTATGTGATTTTGCTTAAAAGCTCACTGCAGTTAGTTACGCACTTTGTAAGTGTATCCTCACTGTCACACCCACTTCAGTGAAGGCTATCTGTGCATTACTGTGTTTTGCTTTAGTCAGAGTAATCACTCAGTTACAAGCCATTTGCATCTAACAATGGTGTAGAAGTTACACTATATTCATATATTTTACAAGAAGTCAAAATTTGGTATTCAGCAATTCTAAGGAGTGCACTCCTTATTTGCATCTTTGAAGTGCTCACAGGGCTGAATCTACATTGAAAGGTAACAGGGAAGGGCACTGTTTTCAGTCATGCTTATTGCTCCACTTGTGGGAATGTAGGGATAAGTACACTTTTTGGGCTGCTTTTTCTGTAGTGGATATTTCAGTTGCATGGGTCAGGTTATTTGATAAACTGCATAAGTATATATTACAGATATCAGTCATGTCAGATATTGATGGTATTGCTTGACAACTTACATACATTCTACTTAGCTACATTTACAAGTACCATTTAGACAAGTATTTGCCATTTATTCATGTTCGTACATATTTATTTTTCTATTACAGGTTCAACAGTTACCATGATAGTGCTGCAGTTACAACTGTTTTCATTCAGGACTGACTCTGTCTGATGCTAGCAGTACACAGTTATTACATGGGAAAGTAATGGTTGTGAGCATTGCTTGGTGTTTTACTGTATGTATGTGCATAGGATGAAAGGTGTACCCCTTAGGTTGTCAGCATGTGCTTTCTCTGTTACCTCTTGGCCAGGGTGAGGGCATATTGTGCACTCCTATGTTTACCTACTCCTAGACTTTATAGAATTTTTATACAGTCTATAGTTTTATAACTAACATTAATCAAATGGTTGATATATACATAGGTCATTAAATGAATCCAAAGTTGCAATCACTGTGTGCTGTATTAGATCCTCACTCTAAGTTCATATGTGATATCAGTATTTTTAAATTACAGACTGATTTTCTCATAGTCATCTAATATACATGTTATGCAATCTGGATAAAGTGTATGACTCAGTACTAATTTTTAACAGCCTTTGATTTATTGGTTTAAGGATTACTTCCATCTTCATTTGATAACCAGTTTCATATGATCATAGGAGCTAAAAGGCAACTGAGTCTTACAACCATTGGTGCCCTTCCAGTATCCACCCTTTAGACCATGCATCATTTTCCAGCCAAGCCAGGGGTGAAATTGTGACTACCCATCAAGTCACAAAACCACAAGGTTCACTCTGGAGACCAAATCAGAGTATGAGACCCTAGAACGTGGATAATGTCCAAACAATAATCCAAAAAGAATAATAAAACCTTGGAGTATGAAAGACGTGGTTTTACGTCTTTCATACTCCAAGGTTTTATTATTCTTTTTGGATTATTGTTTGGACATTATCCACGTTCTAGGGTCTCATACTCTGATTTGGTCTCCAGAGTGAACCTTGTGTGGTTTTGTGTACTGAAAGTTCACTCCTTCATCTCTCAATTGGTTATACCCATCAAGTCACCCAGTTCCAGTTTGAAAGAAGATAATGCATCACCCTGCTTGATTTGTTGTCGAAGTCTGTTCCAGCGGTGGTGAAGCTACTGCATAAGGAAACTATCTCACCACCATGTTTTATTTATTTGCTGGCAAAGATATAGATCCCTGGTTATGGTATATGTGGGACTACTTGATTTGGGGAGATACAAGAGATGCAGTACCACTGAGTCCCTAATGCCACAGAACGGTGAGCATGGATCTTCTCTAAGAAGTCTGTAAGATACTACATAAAGGGACAGCACTTCCAGTCTGTATTGGTAGCATAGTGTTTTTAAGTCATTGATCTTCACAGTTAGGAATCTCTGGCATATTTCTAGTTGTTTGATATGGCTACTGAGGTACATACCAAACTGGACATTGTATTCAGTAATTTGCTAATCAATGAGAGGGTTTTTGGCTAAGCCTGCTGTGGTCTAGCCTAATGATATTTTTAATACCATAGTTTGTCAGGTCATCTGTAATATGTTTCATGGTTTTGCAAGTAAGACTCATTAGTCTGATAGGCTGAAAATTCCAGGAGTCAATGATGGGGTCACCTCGGTGGAGTGGCATCATTACTGCTGTGTGCCAAACTTCAGGTACAAAGCCAGTGGCTAAACTTGGGTTAAATAGTTTATGAAGTGGCTGTGCTGGGGTTTGTTTAGTATCGGTCATTAAACAGCTGGTATATTGTCAGGTCCCCCGGAGGAGGTGCTTTTAGTTTGGAGAACACCTTTAGTAAGTGTTCTTTAGTGATGATGGTGAGTCTGAAAGATGCAGGGCTACGTGGGCTTTGGATAGTCATCTCTGAGGTAAAATTCACACTGAATTGTGTGTTTTTTTGTTTTGTTAGTATGTTGGCAGTGTCTACTGGATAAGAGTACATGGTTCTATTATGAATAAGTTCAAACATTTGCTGGATGTTATGTCGTAGTTTCCTAAGATAGCTAAAAAATTATGGGTAATTGTCCTTAGCCTCAGATGCTAACTTAAGTTCACAGGCTATTTTACTAGACCTAATAGTATGTTTCAAATTTTTTTATCAGTTTTCTGATGTTATTCTTGATATGATGAACTTTGGGTTTGCTGCATACTTAAAGATTTTTTTCTTTTATTGTAGAGTTTATTTATGTTGGTGGACCACCACATTGGTTTGTTTTTAAATTTCCCATTATTCTTACATCTGGTTAGGACTGCCAGCTTTATACATTTACTTAAGTGGACAGAGAACTCTTCTGTGAATCTACCTGAGTTGGCAATGTCTGGGATGATGTTGTTATATTTGAATTTTGAAACCTCATCATAGAATTTGATGAGATTAGTATGTTTGAAATTCTTGAATTCTGAGCTATTGGCGTCAGTGGGTTTAGAGATCTTGAAGGTAAAGGCCACTAGTGCATGAACAAGCTGTATTCAAAAGGACCAGCTCAAGAATATTATGTCTCCTAATGTGCTTGTTAACAACCTGGTCCAGGGAGTTTTTGTTTATTTAATCTAACATATCCCAGACATATCCTCATTGGAGGTATAAGTACTCAATTTTACTGAAAAGTGGCGAAAGTCTCCTGAAATAATAGATTTCTTGTTTATGGGGAGTTCATCAAGTAAACTTGGAAACTTTGCATGACTTTTGTGGCACATAGAAGGTGTCCTGTAACAGGCTATAAACTGATTCTTGCTCCTGTCTAGTGTGAGTTTGAGCTTGATGAGTCTGTTTTTGAGAATCTGTCTGGAAGTGAAATGGTCCCTAATAAATACAGAAATGTCACCACAGTTGCCATGGGTTTTAAAGGCATGGCAGGTATAAACCTCAGGTATGGAGGGGGTGCTTTCTTCACAGAATTTTTTACTATAACTTGAAATGGCTTACACCAGAATGTACAGTACCTTTAATATATCCATGATTGCATGCGGCTTTTTCTTTTCAAGGAAATTCATTTTTAAATCTTTAAGAAACAATTTCTTGTAGCCAAACTGCTTTGCAATCCATGAAAATTAATAAAACCTAATCTAAATGAGCTACTTTATTAGAAATGCATAACAAGTGCATAATAACATTCTACATTACAAAATTGTATAATAACTCCATATGAGCTGTCTAAAGTTTTTCAGATATGTAAACCAACCAGTCATACTTCTCAAACGCCTAGATTTTCATAGAATGTCCAGATTTTCAACACATATTTTTAAGGTCTGTCCCTCATAAAATTTGTGGTTTTCTGGCAAATCATCGAGGGTTGAAGTCACTAAATAATACTAAACAATCAAAGTAATTTGAGTTTCAGACTTTATCCTTCAGAAAAAAATACATTAATGCAAAATCTGTCATTCTAGTAGCTTTCCAAGTTTATAGGAGCGATATTTAAAATCTGTCTCTATTTTTGACCCTTTGTTACCCCAACCCCCTTTATTTTTGGCTTTGTCCAGATTTCTTGCACTGAAAAGTTGAGAGGTATGCACCCAATCTATCATATTTGAAGTGCATAACTTAATATTATTTGCACTGTTTATTGCCTTTGAGTCATGGTTGTAGAGGAAAATGGTCTTTAGACCAGTCCATCTACTTGGTAAACAAACAGTAAATACAGTAACTAACTAAATAAATTAATAAAATAAAACCACTTATGCTATGTATTAGCTTCAAAAGAAAAATGCCAAATGCTGGCATATTGACATTAACAATGTTTTACTGGTACATAATGTCCATACCTCTCAACCTCTTTGAGCACGAAATCTGGACAAAGCCATAAGTAAAAGTGGGACAAAGGCCCAAGAATAGGGGCAATTTTTAAATATTGCTCTTACAAACTTAGAACTTTAATAGAATAAAGGGTTTTTCATTAGCTGGAATTTACTGAAGGGTATGAAGTCTGAAACTATATCAGGCAAAAATCTGGACATTCTGTGAAAATATGTACAGCTGAGAGGTATGATAATGTCTCTGAATGCCCTGTGGAGTATTTTGATGTGTTAATACCATGGTTTTAATTGAAAAAATGGGAAAAAAAGGAATTGGATAGCAAAGTAATTATCAGTTATGCATTTGTTACCTTGTTACCATGTTACTGTACCTATGTTTATCTCCTGTATGATTTCACTGATATAGCAATGATGTTTCAGTAGTCACACTCATAAAAATGCCATGGCAATAGATTGACAGGTTACAGGCTGTCATTAAGGAAGCTTGCATATGATTGTTTAATGGAAGTTTACAACAGTACTTTGCAAGGCGTGCTTTGAGATGCTTTTTTATACATGTGCTGTACTTGTGTTATGCTGTTCAGTGCTGTCATTATGCAGACACAATCACTTAAGCATATCTTGTAGCCTTCAAACAGTTGTTGTGGCAATGGTATTACAATGATGTCAGTCAAAATACAGCAAAGTTGTACTTGTACCTTTGCTGTTTTGTGCCGTAAGTAAACAATCATGCTTAAACAGAGCTTGCAACCTGTCAGTCTGGAGCCATGGTAACATTATGACAATACTGATGACAACATTATGACAATGCTGATGACAACATTATGACAATGCTACCTGTGTAAAATGCACCAGAAGATTTTTTTAATTTAAAAATAAAGTGCAGTTGTGTAAACTTACCATAGCAAGATGTTCTAATGGATTACCATTGCAGTAGTCTAAGCTATGTGGATTCCCCCATCCTGTACCAACCGGCTTCTCAAAGCTTTAGGTGCCCTCTGTGCACTTCATCTGCCTGTTGTACATGGGGTGCTCCATGTAAAAGGTAGGTGGAGCACTGAAAGCATCAGACCACTTTTTGCCTAGAAGGAGGCAACAGGTCTGAGTATATGTGCTAGTGAACAAAGAGAATAATAACAAAAAGTATATACAGAAGAATGACAATAACCCACCTTGATAATACGGTATACAAACATCAGGACAAGGGGGCAGGAGGAAGGCAAGGCTACTGCAATGGTCATCCACTAGATTATCTATTGTTATGATAGTTACACAACTGTGCTATGTCGATGAATGTATCACAGCTGCAGTAGCCTAAGCTATATGGGTAGATTTCGATAGCAAAGATAGGAGTAGGTAAAAAGGGAGGAGGCAAATACTCAAGGCTCAGTGATTCCCTGGAGTATGGTCCTAGCAAAGTCTGTTCTGAATCTAGAAAAAAAGAATTCAGCTTGTGATGCTTTGTAGAGGAATGTACAGAGGACTGAGCTGCTGCCTCTTGAATACTTCTAGAATCTGCACCTTTCCAGTAAGTCACAGAAAACGCTAATGCTCTTGTTGAATGAGCTGTAACCCAGCCTGGAAATGGAAAAACAATAGCATGTGGAAACCAACTAGAAATGTTCAACTTTGACACTGGATGTCCATTTTTCTTAGCTTCATAGGACAAACAGCTGATCAGCTTTCTTAAAATGCCAGATTGTGCCTAAGTATTGTCTGCACTATCTGCAAACATCCAGAAACTCAAGAATCCATTCTTCCTTATTCAATGGATCAGGAAAGAAGACTGAATTGGATAGCTTAGCTTAAAGTAAACCCTTTTAAAAATTGTCTTGCTTGGGCATTGCTACCTTGCAGGCCATCACAGCCAGTCTGCAAAGGGAGTTTGATCTGGCACTACCTTGTTTGTTTATGTACCACATCACTGTGGTATTGAATGTGTACACTAGCAGATACCCAGAAGGCCAGAGATGATTCAAAGACTTCAAGGCATTGATCACTCCCAACATCTCCCTGACATTGTTGTGCTTCATTTATGTGGTGAGCATACCAAAAAGTAATAGCATGAGGCAACCAACTCGAAATATTTAAAATTGACACTGGTTGTCCTTTTTTCTTACCTTTATAGGAGACAAATAGCTGGTCAGCTTTCCCAAAAGGTCAAATTTTGTCTAGGTACTATCTGAGCTTTCTGCAAACATCCAGAAACTGAATAATCCTTTCTCTCATAATCATTGGTTCAGAAAAGAAGACTGTGAAATGAATTGCCCAGATTAAAGGAAACTCTGAGATGACTTTAGGTGTAAAGGTAGGATCTCTTCTCAAAGAAACCCTGTTTTGTGAAAAATGAGGGAGTTAATGCTTGTAACTTAGATAGTCGACTTGCAGATGTCAGATCAATGAGTAAAATCATTTTCTATGTTAAGAACCTCACATTAGCCTCATGAGCCGGTTCGAATGGAAACTGAGTACACTTTTCAAGTGCAAAAACTGAGATCCCAAAGAGGAGTCACTTGTTTTCTAGGTGGGAAGATATGTGATACCCCTTTCAAAAACTGTTTTGTTTGGGCATTGTTAGAAAGAGAGGGGAATCTAAGGGAGACAAGCAGAAGTGACTGACAAATGAACCTTGATAGAAGAGTATGACAAACCTTTGGACGGTAGCTCACACAATAATCAAGAACCAGAGGCATCTGAGCATGCCAAAGATTGTGGTTCCTTGAGTGGCAACAATTGGAAAATATTTTCCGCTTATGATTTCCTAATAGTAGGTTTTCTAACCTCCTCCAGTACCTGGTGCTTGTTTTTTTTAGAAAATAAAGGTACCTAAAAGGTATTATAGTTGTATCATCCAGGCAGTTAGTTGCAGAGTTTCCAGGTTAAAGTGTATCAATCTCCCCTTGTCTTGAGTGAATAAATCTAGTCTATGTGGAAGCTTGTAGCAATTATCCTTGGCCAGATTGAAGAGATGTGAGAACTATTGTTGCCTTAGCCTAAAGGGAGTCATTGCCACTGCTTTTATGGAATCTTTCTGGATTTTTAAAAGAACCCTGATAATCAATTGAAAAGGTGGAAAAGCGTACAGGAACATTCCCTTCCAAGGGAATGGAAAGTTATTTGCCTTTCAGGCCTGTTTACAAGAAGTCTCCAGATTTTCTCTTGTTGTCTGTTCTGGAGTAAGGTGAGCAGATCTATTTGATGTATTGGCCACAGGTGGATCAGATTTTGGAGCACTTCAGGATGAAGTTTCCATGCATGGGGGTCTATCCTGGTACTGCTTCCCACAGACAGACTACACATGTGTCTGTAATTGCCTGGATCTGTGGAAGGTCCTCCCTTATGCAGAGGATTGCCTGTTATTGTTTTCCATTCACTTGGTACTAGCCAGTTTCAGGTATATTTTGAAGGATGGATGGAGGGGAGAGAGGGGTAAAGTTAGATAAAGTTAAATTTGTTGGCCAGTAGGTTAGCTATATCTTCAGTCTCAGTGTAGGTAACAACATTCACAATCAGTTCAGCGCATTGCTGTATTGTGCTTTTGAGATTATGAACATAACTAAAAAATACCTTATGATTGTCTTCGGCTTGGGTAGCTATTTTAGCCTTAAATTTGACTTTGGTAGATTTTATTAAGCTCTTAAGTTACTTCTTTATTTCAGGGGCAAGAGCTCTAATAATCTGGGAATTATTCTTCTTACTTTTGATCAAAATTGTTTAACTTTTATTATAAAGCTTGTTACTATTATGGTTCCACCATGTGGGTCTGTTTCTTGGGTTTGCCCTGCAGTTGTTCCTACAGCTGCATCTATGATGGCTCACCTCCAGCTATCACACAAGACCAAGTCCTGAAAGTGCTTTCATAAGCTAAAAATACTGCATCAATGGGTTCTGACAATATCCTTGCATGCATCTTAAATAGCCTGAAGCATGATTTAGCCACACCCCCTAACAACACTGTTCAATCTCAGCCTCCATACAGTTTTCGTACCAAGTGAAGAGAGAACAACTATGTTCATTCCTCAGCATAAGGGAGGACCTTCCACATATCCATGCAATTACAGACCCATGAGTCTGAACAGTCTCATATGCAAAGTCATGGAAAGACTTATCATAGACTTAATCAATAAGGACATAGGAACCTCCAAATACTACACTCGTCTCAGTTTAGATTTGTCAACGACAGGTCATGCTTTTGCTTACTCAACCTGGTGGACTTTTTTAAACGTTCCCAAAGCAATGGATGAAGGCAAAATGGTACATACCACATACCTCAACCTGGCCAAAGCTTTTGACACAATTCCCCACTCAGGCATAGTAGAAAAGCTAAATAAACTGGGAATAAAGTCCTCTGTCACCTGCTGGATTGTCAGCTGGATCAAAGAAACAGCACAGATAATCAAAATAGGGGAGGACTTCCACAAAGAGACCAGTCACCAGCATGTCCCTCGGGGTTCTGTGTTGGATCTCTCCTGTTTGGCATCTACTTTTCCATGTAAAAGTCAATACCAAAGGGCTCTGGCTGGCTAAGTTTGCAGATGACTATAAGCTAAGAGCAGTTTTTGTATCCCCAAATGACTTAACCATCCTGCAGGAAGGTTTGTCTCAAATAAATAACTGGTGTCAAAATCATGGTTGGAAACTAAATGCCAGAAATGCATTATTGCATCTTTGAAATGTCATCTACTTCAGGAAACTACCGTATTGACAATACATTCATAAGAGTTGACCCATTTGTTCAGGATTTATGAACTTATGTGGACAGTGAACTAACTTTTGACCAAATATGTCTATTGCTGTAAGAAAGTCTTTCTATATTGTACAGCTTATAAACAAAAGGAATGTGTCTGGATCTAGGGAAGTCATTGTCTATCTTTACTCAACCCTCATTAGGTCAGTCATTGATTATAATGTCATCTTTGGCATGTGTCGTTTCACACACATGCAACAACTGAAACACCCACAGGGATGCCTTACAAAAAGCATAAGAGACCTAAACAACATGTCCTACATGGACTTACTCAAAGCCTTATCACTATACTCGGTATCCTACAGACTGCTAAGAGGTGACCTGTGTCTGGCATACAAAACATCCTCCAACCTATTACTGATGGATATCAGCAAGTCAAATGGTAACAGTAATACTCGATCTAAGGATCTAAATCTCTTCCACAATATCAACAGAACAGTTTGGAGGGATAGGTACATTTCACAGATCTATGGATGGGAAACAGACAATTTACCCAAAATGGAATAGGTTATTTTGAGCACAAACATAGAAATTGGCTAGGCTTAAAATGGTCTCCAAGGGCAACTAGCCTAATACTTTCCTATGAACCTATAAGAGATTTCTTCAGTAGTGAAGTCAGAAACTATGCTTTCTCCAGAATCAGAAAGTTCTGATTGAGTACCAATCCTCTGAGGTACACCCCTTCTTATCCTGTCAAGACGGTTCCTCGGAAAATTCCTGTCAGAATGGGAAGGAAGCCTTTTCCTTTTCTTGCCTGAGGTTTTACGTGGCTTAGAAAAGGCAGAAATCACCTCTTTAGCATAGCCTAGTGAATCAGCCCTATCCACAGAGATAGACGCAGGATGTTGAATGTTTTCTTACCAAGCAGAGTAATTCCCAGTAAGTGTAGTTATTATGGCTTAATGACAGCTTATAATCTGTAAAACTACTGCCTTGGTCACATTATTACACAGCTGCCAGGGCAACTCCACAATAACCAGGCTTATTAGTGGACAGATTCCTTTTATTTATTGAATGAATGTGTCCTTATGATTACAATCAATGTTCCAGCTTGTATACAATTCTTCAGAGATGTTAGGTAATCATAACATGCTAACATGTTTTATGATGTTATCGTGGTGCTTTTATTATGTTTTTATTGTATTGAGAGAAAAGCATGTGTATAATACAGTCAAGTTCCTTCACTAACACAAAATGGTGCCCTGTTGGTGTTTGCACAAAACATGTTGAAAGCAATGTTTTATATAATACATTTTAATGTACATGAGATGGGAAACAGTTCTTGAGTGGGGCTGTAACATTTTGCTTTGCACTTTAAGGTGATGGGAAAGCAGGTTACAGCATGTCAACATTATTCTGAAAACAATACTTGGTACTATAGTGCTGATTGAATAAACAAAACAAGCAAAAAAAAAAAAGACATTATTCCTGAGGAGTAAAATGGCAGAGATTTTGGTTTCAGGTTCATGCTACTGGACATGCTTACTCGTTAATATTAATGGTAATTACTACAAGACATACTTCTTCATTAATGTTGTTTGTCTTTTCGGCTTTTCCCGGTTAGGGGTCGCCACAGGGGAACACCGGTCTGCTAATGATTGGCAGTCGATTTTTTTTTATGGTGCCGAGTTGCCAGCCCAACGCCTAACCTTCAGCAAAGGCACACCCATTCACGCATGTCTTTCAGAGGCCACTCAACTGCGGGGAGGACATGCAGACACCACACAGAAGGCACTCCAGCTGAGAATCGAACAGGAGAACTTCTTCATTAATATTAACGATAAAAGCATTGCACCTGTATTGTGTTAATTATCACTAATTGCCACTACAATGATACATTTCATTTGCACTTGTCTATATCATAAGAAAAATCTTTAGCTTTATTTATTTGAAAACTGCTTGACAGAAAAGCTCCACATGAACCAATGTGTTAAACTTGTGCATGTATGTAAGTCAACACAAAAAGACTGCAATACAACAGAGCTTCCTACACTGTAATCACTGTAAAATATGTGTTAAAATGTTTTTCATCCTTCTCTATTGCCAATAATTTAACTACTGAAATGTTTTAACAAACCTCATTTCTTAAAATAATTGGTGAATCTTGGACTGTAGAATAAAAGGAACGAATATACTTCTTTGGAAGACAAGCATTTGCTTATGTCTACTAGGGAACTGTGAGAAAGCAGTAAGTGCAAGCATTTATCAAAAAGAAAGGAATGTTCACAATGGAATTATTTTCTACCCTTAGATGAAAGCATCCTCAGGGTTTTTCATAGATTTTAAGGCAGTTTAGGAACAAAGTCACTCACAAAGGGGTTACTGTGAATTTTGCTTTGCCTGCATGAAAAAACACTTCATCTGGTCTATGAAAATTCACTTTCAGATTTCAGGTTTCTCATGCTGTATCTAGAATCAGTGTTTAGGACAGTCTTGAATTTCTTTGCGAGCAGTCTTTTTCTTCCTTTTGGGATTGGGTGTAGATTAAAATGTTGTGAGACATTTAATTTGCCAAAACTGACAATTTTGCTAGAATTTTTCTGGGCACTTTACAGCATAAATCGTGCAATTGACTAACACTATGCACCATTAATCTACAGCAGTGTCGCATACTATGGTTTACCATATATTTTTAGGTTGTGAGATATAGATTTAGGAGCATGGATGAAAGAACAGGCAAAGTGGTCCAGCAAACACATCATTGATTAGTTACAGACATGTTAAGCATTCCATATTCAGAGCCTAGTATAACTCTCTGTTATCCTAATGACCTCTTCCCCTGTGCATATACTCCATTTCATAATTTTTAATATATTTTTATGAGCATGCATTCTGATCTCTCTCTCTCTCTCTCTATATATATATATATATATATATATATATATATATGGCTTTCTATGACTTCACTGAGTTATCAAAAACTCGAAATTCATATGGTTGAGATGACATGATCGAGTTTCTGAAAACGCGAACTAAAAGAAAATGTGCCACACACTCCCTGCAAATTATATACACAAACTCTGAGATTGTCTCTTAGATAAGTTATCAACTGTGATAATGGCTCCCTGTTGAAATGTTGACACTCGAAATACCAAGTGCCAACACGTGGGAACAAAGATTGAACATACAAGAGAAGAGGAAATCATGAAACTTTCTCTTCTCCTTTAAACTTCTTTTTGCAGTGGGGCAAACCCTACTATGCCCCTGATGTTGGGGGCAAGCCCCAACACCCCCAAACTTATATGTACTAACTCCAATATCAGCATAATTCAGTAAAAAGGATATACTGTGGGAAATAGTCATCTCAGACTTAATGTAAATAAGTCTGTTTTTTTTAACCATTCTGTTTCTTTGTTGGGGCTCACTCTAGTGAGTTCAAAGATTTCAAATGGTTACAGTGAAAACATTATTTCAGTTCTGACATGCAAGATCTGTATAATTTAAACTGAAATGACTAAATGATTTCCATAAAATACCTCTGTGTATGACATAAACATCTACTTAGACTGGACTTTCCAAAACAAAGGAATGCTTTGTGTACACGAGTCACTGTATCGTCTTTCTGAATCCTACTCAGCATTGTAAATATTAGTCAAAAACATGAGCAGTTTGGGAGCTACATGCAGTATTTTCTTAAATATTGTTATAAACTGAAATCTTGACAAAAATATGTATTTGGTAAGATTACTCAAATCAAAACATTTTATGTCATATGAAAAAGATAATCATGTTCACTTTTTGGGCTCTAAACCTCATTCTAGGAGCTAGTACCTAAACTTGTTGGTCTTTTCCTGGTTAGGGGTCGCCACAGCAGAACTCTGGTGTGTTAATGACTGGCAGTAGATTTTTATGGTGCTGAGTTGCCTGCCCGATGCCCAACCTTCAGCAAAGGAATGCCCATTCATGCATGTCTTTCGAAGGCCACTCGACTGCAGGGAGGAAATGCAGACTCCACACAGAAGGCACTCCAGCCGAGAATCAAACAGGAGAACCTCTTGCTGTGTGGCAACAATGCTACCGCTGTACCACCGTGGAGCTAGTACCTAAGCTAAAGTACCTAAACTAAAGTAATACTGGTTCATAACAAGCAGCTAATGAGGTTTGAAAATTACTAATTACTTCTATTACTTCTCTGTTACAGCACCTACACATCATCTTTGTTAATCTAAAAATTAACAGCAAATAATATGTTTGGTTCAACAATGATAAACTGCACACTGGGGACACTGACTCCAAGATATTAATGCTAAAATATGTAAGACACAAAACAACACTTCACAGAACAAGCACAAAATATATACATATAATTTGGTGGGGGGGGGTGTCTCCATACTCATGATTCATAAATATCCTTCCTCTGAGGTCAAACAAACTTGGAGAAAACAGGAAAGAAATAGCTCCCCCTTTTCTCCAAATTGCATGAATTCAGCAAACCTATTAAGCACAGGCAAAGAGATGAAGTTCAGCCCACTGTGACATAAGTAACATGAGACAGCTGTCATTTGACATTTGTGATAATATGTATGTTGAGAAAGCAGGACTTGACAAGCCACAATTTTTTATAAAAACAACAGCTATAACAACCTCACCATTACGATTAATGCATCGCACTTTTAAAATATAAGTAAATGTCAATTATAATTCTAGTTATAATGCTCGGCTCAGTTTTTTTTCTGTTGTGTTCTCCTTTTAGTAGAATGATTGAAGTAAGATTAGTATAAAGGCAGACATTTTCTAATGAATTATGAAATTGATTTTTCACTGGATATTGCGTTAATCCTGAACTTCAAATCACACAGCAGCTTTTTCTAAGTAAATAAGATTAATTTCCAAGGAAAGAAAGTGTTTCATAAATTCCACCTGTTTTTGTAATATCTGCATAAAGTTAGTTAAAACTCCCCCGGATTCATGAAGCTCGGCACAAGGCCAGTGTAAGGCCTGCGCCGGCCGTGCAGCGTATAAATGGTGTAGTAGCGCCATATGCATATTAATGAAGGTGCGCCGCTACCACATCCATGTGCATAGGACTCATGCGCGAGTGCATGGGGCGTTACTAAGCTGCGCCCGGAGGCGTGTCAATGTCGGCTGGCGATGAGCAACCTAAACTGCTGAATATTATAGCCTGCCTGCAATAGTAATCACACCTATCAGTGTTCGTGGATAATGAAACGTATGCAAAGCATGCAAGACAGTTCCCGGCCACACAAAATGGAGAACAAAACAGAAATGCACGCAACATAATATGAGTTTCCGTCCATGGAACAAATGGCATTTAAAATCGTGTGTCCGTAATGTACTGCACTGTCAGAAGTTATACCCAGTGGAAGTGAAGCGCATCATGTCAGCGCGCCGCCAATACACACATCTAGCCCCATGGGTATGGTCACCAGCAGTCCCACAGTGGTAGTGATAGTACACAGCAGGGCAGTTGTGGCTATATAACAACCATAAAGAAACCTGACAGTCCATATTGTATACCAAACACACACAAACATATGTATATTAAAATGTGCTATACACATGAACAGGAACGTAACCGTCACATACACATAGAATGCTATATGCAGAACCGGGATATCCAAAAGTAGAACCCATGCATGCAAATGCAATACACAACAACCCCTGTATAGCACACAACCCGCACCCATGTCCGAATGTCCACCAAATCCAGCTACCAGCCTTGCGCATCCGTACACCTACACATAGCGGGTATTCCCCATATGTAGTAGGAAGTATCGTCCTAGGCAGTGTCCGGATTGCAAATATGTATCCCACATTTGTAAACATCCCATCACAGGTACGTAAATCCAAATGCCCGCGCGTTAATGTTATGGCAAAATGTGTGTACATCCCACGTGGGATAAGTAACCTGTTGAAACCTCAGAGTTGTTTACACGCCATGGTGTCCATTACTGTACACATCTGGACAAAACATGTATGTGTAGTCACGGTACTGTTCAGTATCTACACAGACATGCAATTCATACTACGCAGGATGGAACAGCTGTCCACCATGCAGGTCACCCCACTAGGGTTGCCACCTGTTCACATGGCCAAGGTGGGACATCCCTTGTAGAAATGTGAGAATTTGCAGGATAAAACATACCCCCGCCCTGTGCAAAGTACAGAATTACACGTGTATGCCAAGATAAAAGCTAATGCCATAGCATTTGAATAGCTTATGCTATCCCAAATAATAGTTATGTGTACCAGATACAAAATACCTGTATCATGCAACTAGTACAGAAATGAAGAAATATATTATTGTCTTAAAATCACAGGACATTTGCCATGTCTTAGGTGTCGTCGCAGGACACAACTGTCCAAAGTGGGACCTCCCCTCGCAAAGAGGAACAAGTGGTAACCCTATTCCCCACTGAATTATCGACAGTATATATTCAACTCAATCACATACCGACACCACCTCTCAACCTATTACAGCAACAAAACCTGGACAAAGCCTAAAAGGATGGGTGGACAAATAGGAACAGATGTAATTACTGCTCTCACAAGCTTCGAAAGTTCAAGGAATAATATTATGTACATAAGCAGGAAATGTTGTGAAGGATGTGGGGTAGTCCCCAGTATTACAGAGGTCCGTACATATATACTGTAACAAGCCGTCACATATGTTGACTGTACTACTGCATACCCATAGTTAATTCATACAGGAAATAGTCAAAAGTGAATGGGAACACCACTCACCGTGGATTATGTATCGTAACCGCCCCCACCCATATTATGTATTGCCAACATAATAAGCTGCTGATATGTGCCCAAACACCTGTGTCTGTAAACACAGATTAAATGTTTAAAATGGACAAACCCTGTCCATGTGCTTTGTCTGACATTTGAACACGGTCAGGGCAGTTCCGTTCACCAGGCGGACAAGCCTAAACCCAGATCACCACATGAACACCCTGACAATTAAAGACCTGTATGTGTCAGGACTATAAGCCTTTGGGTTCTGAATATCCCTGCAGTGATGAAATATGCAGCATGTGTCCAGAGCAGTAGGGAATAGGGAATGTGTAACATGTAGTACTGCATTTTTCCCAGCAGGAGAATGGATGCCTGTGACGTAAGTGAAGCGGTGAGGCATATGTTAATGTAGCTATGTACTATGGGTATGCATATAAATGAGTCAGAACACCAAACGTATAGTGGTTACAGCATCCGGCCAACATGAATGCAGTCCCAGTTGAACAACGACTACAGCACATATAATGTGAAAGTGTAATGAATGCGTCTGTGCTGTACAGACAGTTAAATAAGTAAAGGTGAACGTGTGTTTCGCAAACGTCCGTTAACCGTATTACAGATAATTACTGGTACTGTCACAAGTAATAAAGCCCACATAAGCACAAAGACTTAGTAAACATATGTAACCCACAATAAGGATATGCATGCGCACCTGCGCGTAACCCACAATAAGGAAATGCAAGTGCACCTGTGCATGTGTGATCCGCTCACAGCATAGTAAATGAATGCTGTTTCCCCCATGTTAGTTATACATGGCTCAAACCTGTTAACCTCGTAAAGTATGAAACCGGACAAAGCCATGCAAACTACCAGTACAAATAGGGACAAATACCAGATATGTGCCAGAACAAACATAGAAAGTGGATAGAATAACGGGTGTGTCAGTAGCATGGATTCTCTGAAGGGTATGCAGTCGTAACCTGAACTGCTTGCCAGAAATCCCCACTGTAAGTCTTAAATGAAATGCCATGACATTGCCAGATAGACACAGGTTTATTTAAAACACAGCGAAGATAAAGGGGCAAGCAGCTGTACACTCTGCAACAATCTGTATAGTGGAAAGGTATGGTATGGATATAGATATATGTGTATACACATAATCCACAGACGTAAACCAAAGCAAGTTATGAAATGAGGATTGTACATGTATATATGTATACACAACAGACATATGTCCCATAGATATGACATATGTACATAAATAGGCAATGTTATATCTAATATGGGTAGACAAACAGACATGCAGGAAAGGTGAATAAACCACAGCATTCCAAACCATTGGCCAGAAAGTGACAGTCCAGCAAGTTCTACACTTTAAACATGCAGATAGGTGTCCATTGCAGGTCTCCAAAAATTGAATCTTACGTAGTGTCAACCGACATTGACGCAAAAGAAGTGACCGCAGCAAATACGAAATAGCTGTACATGCAACAGTATCAGATGCAAGGGTGACGACACATGTGTCGATAGAATGTATGACGATTTAACTGATATCCAGAGAGTGGGGAGTGCATATAAGTGTCTCCACACTTCAGTAATGCACACATTAAACATGTGTAATGGGTACTGTAGAGGGTTGTCAGGTATGGGAATCATGGGTATGCAGAAATGGGCCTAGGTGTTGTTTGGCAGGGATTTCGTAGGCCCGCCCTGTGGGAGTGATGTGGGTATAGCACACGCCTATATTCTCAATAATGGGGCAAACCATCCACTGGATATTGCGGAAACCATTTTGGCAATATGTAGGGCCCTATATCAGTGTCATGTAGGCGATTATCATGGATGGACATGCGTACGACCAAGATGGTACCCATAATTGGCAAACTGTCAGAATAACACAGCTGCACTAAGGCATAGTACATGAAATACAAATAGAGACTATATTAGATATACCCCAGACAAAGTCAGAACGTCGTGAGAATACTGGCGTACCCATGAATATGGATGTTATGAGTGTTACTAATCATGTAATGGAAATGTCAGTCACTATTATCTACCGCACAGTCCGTAATGCCTTGCCAGCAATTTACCAGAAAGGCACATCACTATGACAAATGTAACAAGGTCAAACGTCAGGGCGTTTACCCATAATGTGTACAGGTTAGGGGTATGAAGGTAACCTGTCCAAAATACATGTACAGAACTAGTGATACTAGGTGGACAGGTGAGAAGAAAGACAGCAGGACAAATGAGAAAACATGTACTAGACACACGCATGTACTCCGACAAATGTGAATGACAATGTATGCCCTGTGAATATCAATGTGGAAGGTTAATAGACACAAAAGTAATGTGTCCCTCAGGGTGTCATGCAGTGTCACCGTAACAATGTCCAGTCCCCCAGACATGTACGTGAGCTCTGCCACTGACGGAAAGCGCAAATACCGGCGCACACATACGGTACATGATAGACCAATTAGTGTGGATAAGCAGCTGTTGGCCTGTGTGAGGAATACAACTGTCTGGGTGGGTGTGTCCTGCAATATAAATGTAATGGCATGTGGCCTGTGATACCGCCATACAGTGTGTGTACTGGTGTCAGAAAGTTGATATTTTGTTACAGACACATACTCCGCAACTGTACAGATTTACGCAGAATGTGCAGAGTTCTGCCTCATATGTTTGGTGTGTTCCACGTAACAACAGTAACATTCTGGCACTTTCATGATAACTGAAGACATGAAATAATGACAAACATGTGAGTAAGACACCAAGTCCGACAGAAAAGCCATACTAATGCAAAACCTATTATTGTGTCAACTATCTACGTTTGTAAGAGCAACATGTCAATACTGCCCCTATGTGTCCCACTATCAGATAAGGCCTTGTCCAGCAACCTGCTCTAGGAGGTGGAGTGGTATGAATAGAAACAGATCCATGTGTGAGGAAACAGCAATATCGACTGCAAGATAACGCAGAAGGTATGAAATGCGCTGCAGTAGGACGTGCAGTACTGTTCGCAGGTATGTGCTGACATGTCAAATGACACAGCAGTCTACATGAAGAACCTATAGGGCTGTCACCTTTACAAATGATGATAGTGGGACATACCCAGAGCCATGCACACAGCACAAATAGACATACACACATGAAAACTAGGCCATGATACATGAAGCCTCCGGCGTGTACGAGTACAGTGAGAGTACAGCAAGGATAGATGTCTGCCAAGATATACAGCAAACGCCTGTAAGGGCGTGTAACACTGCCCGTAACACAGACGTTGCATGGACAATGCTGGGAGTTGCAACATACCCCATTGGTATGTGAAAGCTATGCAAATATGCGATACATGAAACAGTCAGCTGTCCATGCAAGAGCAGAGTTATGGGCAGAAAATAGATTTTATATATGTATATATATATATATATATAGAGAGAGAGATACAGACATACACACACACACATACACACATGTGGCAGGGCTGGTAATCGAACCTACACATGACTACTCTATCACACTACAGCATGATGCATTTACAGAACACGCTACCGAGATTACTAAACACAGCAGACACACAGGCATTCTACTAGGTGCGTGTCAACATCCGCAAAGACAAAGACGTTAGCAGGATACATCTGTGTTGCAAAGCATCTAAAAGCATAACCTGAGTCCCCAGGCAGACGGGAGCATGCACACACACATCTGGCAGGCCTGGGAATCAAACATACACCTAACTACCCTATCACACTACAGCATGACGCATTTACAGAACGCGCTACCGAGACTACTGAACACAGCACTCCCAGAGGCATACTTCTAGGTGGGTGACATCATCCGCAAAGGCAAAGATGCTGATAAGGAATGTATGTGTTGTGAGGCATCTAAAAGCATTATTGTATCCCCAGGCAGCTGGTAACACACACACACACACACTTGGAAGGGCCGGGAGTTGAACACACACCTACCTACTGTAACACACTACAGCATTACGCATTTACAGAACACGCTACCGAGATTACTGAACACTGTACTCCCAGAGGCATACTTCTAGGTGGGTGACATCATCCGCAAAGGCAAAGACGCAGATAGGGAATGTATGTGTTGTGAGGCATCTAAAAGCTTTACTGTGTCCCCAGGCAGCTGGAAACACACACACACACACACACACACACACACACACACTTGGAAGGGCCGGGAGTTGAACACACACCTACCTACTATAACACACTACAGCATTACGCCTTTACAGAACGCGCTACCGAGATTACTGAACACAGCACTCCCAAAGGCATACTTCTAGGTGGGTGACATCATCCGCAAAGGCAAAGACCCCGATAGGGAATGTATGTGTTGTGAGGCATCTAAAAGCATTACTGTGTCCCCAGGCAGCTGGAAACACACACACTTGGAAGGGCCGGGAGTTGAACACACACCTACCTACTCTAACACACTACAGCATTACGCATTTACAGAACCCGCTACCGAGATTACTGAACACAGCACTCCCAGAGGCATACTTCTAGGTGGGTGACATCATCCACAAAAGGCAAAGACGCCGATAGGGAATGTATGTGTTGTGAGGCATCTAAAAGCATTACTGTGTCCCCAGGCAGCTGGAAACACACACACACACACACACACACACACACACACACACACTTGGAAGGGCCGGGAGTTGAACACACACCTATCTACTCTAACACACTACAGCATTACGCATTTACAGAACGCGCTACCGAGATTACTGAACACAGCACTCCCAGAGGCATACTTCTAGGTGGGTGACATCATCCGCAAAGGCAAAGACACCGATAGGGAATGTATGTGTGTTGTGAGGCATCTAAAAGCTTTACTATGTCCCCAGGCAGCTGGAAACACACACACACACACACACACACACACTTGGAAGGGCTGGGAGTTGAACACACACCTACCTACTCTAACACACTACAGCATTACGCATTTACAGAATGCGCTACCGAGATTACTGAACACAGCACTCCCAGAGGCATACTGCTAGGTGGGTGACATCATACGCAAAGGCAAAGATGCCGATAGGGAATGTATGTGTTGTGAGGCATCTAAAAGCTTTACTGTGTCCCCAGGCAACTGGAAACACACACTTGGAAGGGCTGGGAGTTGAACACACACCTACCTACTCTAACACACTACAGCATTACACATTTACAGAACACGCTACCGAGATTACTGAACACAGCACTCCCAGAGGCATACTTCTAGGTGGGTGACATCATCCGCAAAGGCAAAGACGCCGATAGGGAATGTATGTGTTGTGAGGCATCTAAAAGCATTACTGTGTCCCCAGGCAGCTGGAAACACACACACACACACTTGGAAGGGCCGGGAGTTGAACACACACCTACCTACTCTAACACACTACAGCATTATGCATTTACAGAACGCGCTACCAAGATTACTGAACACAGCACTCCCAGAGGCATACTGCTAGGTGGGTGACATCATCCGCAAAGGCAAAGACGCCGATAGGGAATGTATGTGTTTTGAGGCATCTAAAAGCTTTACTGTGTCCCCAGGCAACTGGAAACACACATACACACACACACACTTGGAAGGGCCGGGAGTTGAACACACACCTCCTACTCTAACACACTACAGCATTACGCATTTACAGAACGCGCTACCGAGATTACTGAAAGCAGCACTCCCAGAGGCATACTTCTAGGTGGGTGACATCATCCGCAAAGGCAAAGATGCCGATAGGGAATGTTTAGAGAGTGAGCGGTCTGAAAGCATATTACCGTCCCAAGGTAGACGTACACAAACACGCCAGTGCTGTCAACGGGCCAACTAAATATCTACGGAGCACAACAACACTGAATAGATACGGGATACACCACAGACAGTACACCCTTCGACAGAGCAACAAGTGTGTTCAATGTAGGCATCCATCGTGACATTGAAATTGGACATCTGGTGCCTGGATGACCACCATGGCTATACAGGATATCAATGGCCATGCCCACACGCTTGGTATCACACGTCTGTTTGGAATGTACTGTGTGTCCATCTACACAATGGTGTACTGGGCATGCTCACACACTTAGCTGTTGCAAAGGGCCAACTTGCATGCACACGGAGTCTAATCATGGAAGGGCGAAGTGTGGAATGTACTGTGTGTCCATCCACACAATGGCACACTGGGCATGCTCACACACGTAGCAGTTGCAAAGGGCCATCTTGCATGCACACGGAGTCTAATCACGGAGGGGCGCAGTGTGGAATGTACTGTGTGTCCATCTACACAATGGCGTACTGGGCATGCTCACACACTTAGCTGTTGCAAAGGGCAATCTTGCATGCAGATGGAGTGTACACACAGAAGGGCACAGTAAGGTATAACTGCCCTCACGCACAGGGTGGTCACACATGCAGTGACCTGTACACACACAGCTACCATCACAGCTGTCACAGGTGCAGGTCACACACATACACACTGCAGTGTACACTGTAGCTGTCAAGTCAGCACCATGTTGTTGGTGCAGCACTACACAGCCTTATGGTCCAACAACACCATGTGACACATAACCACTGGGCTGTACAGCGGTGTACACCAGCTGTGCAGAGTACACATGTACCAACAGGGATCCAACAGGTGTTATGCATTGCAATGATACCAGTATACATGAACAGGTCGGCTCAAGACATACCATGGCCCTTACACAGCTGTGACACCTGACTATTGCTGTACACCAATGAACACACGTCTGGGTATGTCATACATGTGATTGTGTGGATGTGTGCATGGACTAAACACACAACACATACATACATGGCCTTTGATGTACCTCGTGCATAACACTGGCCTAATCAATGCTACACACGCGAATTGAATGTGGGCCCATGTCTGTTGAATGCTCACACTACAGGGGGTAGCAGTGTTGACTGGGACACATACCCTTGTACTGGTTGCCTGTGACACCCGTGATATCATACTGCAGTCCATGTGTTATGTATGTCAACACACATGTCCAACAATAGCAATGCATACAAACATGGCAACAGGAGACACATGTGACATCTGTACTGTGCATGCAGCAAACATGCATGTGCAGTGGCCGATGTCCGTAACATAGTTGCACCTACCTACGACATGCAGACACAATGCAGACCCATCATTGACATCTGTATACGGTGACATACAAACAGCACATATGGAGGGATGTGTGTACATAACGTGGTGAACCACCTGTCTAGATGTATGTGTGAAGGGGTTGGCTCACAGTTGTGTCACACACCATCCTATCATGCCATGTGCTAACTGTACGCTATGTCGCTGTTACGTGACGGTGCTGACATAATGCATACACAGCGGTCAGGTGTTAACAACTATATGTCATATGGCACCTGTAACACCTACAACCTCTCGTGTGTATATAGCAGCACATTTTCCAGATATAGCATTGGTACACATAATGCAATCAATACCGCTGCATATCCATCAAACGTGTCATCATATGGCTGGTGTATCATTCCCAATGTGTGTCCGAATGTGTGACCAGGGATGCCACATATCACGGGGAATATGTCCCAGTTGCTACACATCCCTGTATACCATTGTAGAGGACTGTACATACGTCAGTGTGGGAAGCATGACGTTCAGCGGTGAGGTGCATCACACACATCGGCTGTCCGTATACACATGTGTGGTCACCACAGTGTGTGTGTGTGTCTGTATGTATGTCTGGTGCTTGGTGTGGGTGTGTATGCTAATATACAGTGGGAAATTATCACTGGCCCAACGTGTTGACCAACCCGTAATGGTGATGCATTGCACAACCCTGTTGATGCCATAGGTCCCAGCCATACTGGCTACCTGTGCATGTCCCTTCTCTGTGACATGTCGTGTGGGTGCATAGTACTGTGAGGGTGATGACCACAAAGGCAAGGGTCCCCAGCTGCACACTATGGGGTGTGCGTTATAGTGGTGTACACCCCATGACTGCGGCCATGTTCATGTACTGTTACAGGGTCCTACTGCTGCACAGTGTGGCCTCCAGCTACCAAGTGACACCTCACATCATCATTGGCCAGGCCACTGTGTACAACCCCTGCACCATGTCACCATACCTGTAATGTGTCGTGCTATGTATGTCAAGTCTCTGTCCAGTGTAGCCTGTGGCACCGACCACATGCGTCAGGTGCAGTATATGTGCGGACATCTGTGTCATGTTTGTGTGTCCAACAGTCAGGATGAAGGTACATGTGGCATGCTGATATTGCCAGACGTGCCTGTGTGTACTCCACAGTTACACGGGGGGGACTGCAAACACTGTTACCTGTAGGCACATGCAAGTACACCATAGGAGGGAACCAGGGTATCACAACCAACATGGTGCTACAGATGTAACCGAGACACATACCGTGAACACATCACAATGCATGCTGCACCTGCACTACATGGTGTGACTGGTGCATGTCGACAGTACACAACCTATGTCACATACACAACTCAGTATTCACACACAACCACTGCAACATACACATCCCTCACTATGCATACACAGGTATTACATACACCTCTCACTATGCTGTTCACCCTGTGCATCAGAATATTTGTGCATAACCCTGCACCGATGGTGTGGATGACAGGGATGTGGCACAGGCTTCATCATATGCACAGAGTGATATGTTTGCCAGGGGCATAGGCTGCACACAACCACTGCAACATACACATCCCTCACTATGCATACACAGGTATTACATACACCTCTCATTATGCTGTTCACCCTGTGCATCAGAATATTTGTGCATAACCCTGCACCGATGGTGTGGATGACAGGGATGCGGCACAGGCTTCATCATATGCACAGGGTGATATGTTTGCCAGGGGCATAGGCTGCACACAACCACTGCAACATACACATCCCTCACTATGCATACACAGGTATTATATACACCTCTCACTATGCTGTTCACCCTGTGCATCAGAATATTTGTGCATAAACCTGCACCGATGGTGTGGATGACAGGGATGCGGCACAGGCTTCATCATATGCACAGGGTGATATGTTTGCCAGGGGCATAGGCTGCACCAATGGATAACATCATATGTGTGTGTAAGGGCCAGTGAGTTGACTGGACATGTCTGTGCAGAATGCATGTGGATGTTGTGGAGCTCTACAGTTGTGTTTGCTGTGTGCGTGTATGTGTGTACACAGTTCTGCCATTTGCGATGCCTACACGGGGTATAATTGACAGCCCCAGATTGTACAGTGCAGGTTGAACAGCTCACTGTGTCCGTCCATGGCCACATGACCTGTGCTTGCCTGGGGTTGCACGGGCACTACCAGGTGGAGGTACAGAGTGGCTACTGTCCGATGACACATGTTCGCTGGAAACGTGTCCCCGCTGAGACCATCCAGGGCCACGTCCACGTGGCCTGCTGTGTCCTGGTGTTGACAGCACAGCAGCAGCTGCACTGCTACTGCTACCGGCACTATGGGAGAGGGCATGTGAGGTGGCATGCTCACGTCGACCTACACTAGGTGGTGTTGCTGGCCTACGTCCACGTGGCCAACGCCTCACTCCTACCAGGTGTTCCAGTACAGACAGCTCCCACTCGCAGATTGCCATGCCTTGGTCAAGGATTCCGACCATTTCACCTAGTCACCTATCCAGAACATTAGCAATCTGCTGTTGAGCATTTGCCAATGCCTGGAAGTTGTCATTTAGGGTATGCATAGCAGCCCTCTGCAGCCTCTGCCTTTCTCTGTTCTGCCGTTCAGCATGTGCCTGTGCCGCCATTACAGTCTGGAACATGCATCTGGTGATACCAGCTGCTGCACTCTGTCCTGCAGGTGCATGTCTGCCAGAGGTCCTCCTACGAGCAGCACCGGCCACATGCCTGTGTGGCACATCTGCAGTCATTAAACTAACACTATGGTGTGTAGACACACCTTCTGTAGCCACCACACATTCCTGTTCCATGCCAACAGACGCTGACTGTCCTTCCTCTATGGCCACCGGTGATGCGGTATGTGTTGGCAGCAGAACTGTGTGCGGGGAAGAGGGGGACATAGCCGGGATGGTAACCATTGGCACAGATTCAGCCCCTGACAACCCTGCCTGTACCTCATGCATATGTTCATCACCGCTAGTATCTGTGGGGACACTAACATCAGATGGACCGCAGGAGGGTAGCGCACCTACATCACCTGTGAATGCAAAGAAATACTGTAAAGTACAATAGACACAGACACACACACACACACACACACACACACACACACACACACACACACACACACACACACACACACACACACACAGACACACACAGACACACAGACACACCATGCATGTGATTTGTCAGATGGCATGCAGCATGCCTGCGATAGTGCAGAGGGCATGCAGCTCAGACATTAATAGTGTTAGTAAGCATACCTCCCTGGGGTGCACACTACAGCAAGCAGGTGTCATATCAGTAGCCATGCAGTTCACACAATCATGGTAGTATGCATGCATCCCGTGATACACCATGTGGCCCAGAACAGGATAACAGTACACATGGCTGACATGACCTTGACATGTAATTTGCTGACATGTGCATTAACATGCATACATGTTTGACACAATGGTGTCCTGACACATGTACAGCATCATAATGGGCTTCACATTGCAGTGTTGTGTGTATGCCCTACAGATAGAATGCATGTTTAGCAAATGTGCATGAACACGGGAGGGTAGTGTGAGCCGTCTACATTGCTATACAGTGTGAAGTACAGACACTGTGCCATTGCATGGCAACATGAGGCATGTATGTTGCTGTAGAATGCATAATATGTACACATTGCATAGCCATAACTGCAACACAGTCATGATGTTCAACAGATCATATATGGTAGACTTCAGTGACACCTCCAGTAGCTGTGCACAGGCTTTTAGGTTGTCCACTGTACCACATCAACTGTATAATCGGTCAACTAAGGCTATAATTGGACCATGTGTGGACAATGTGCAACAGGGTAATGACAAGTACTGTGGTTTCATGTCTGTGTATCATTACGTGTGAATATATTGACCATGGGTGGCATGTGTGAATGCATGGTGGTGCGACCTGCATATCGTGACTGGAACAAACATCAGGTGTGCAAGTGTTAACTGGCCACATGGCAAATAGATCTACACTGTAACATGCCTGATACTGATGACAGTCTCACGTGCAATGGACCCATGTCTGTGCGGCATGCCAGAGGTACCTGTATAGGGGTGACAATCCAGTATGAACATTATCCATGACTGTATGACAGCCACAGATTGCACTGTGCATGTGCACACATTCACCTGTGTAATAGCATATAGTATGCACATGTGTGCATACACAACGTATCATACTGTAGTATGCAGCATGTGTGTCCACATACCTGGCATATGTTCTTACTTTACATTATGTACAGTGACACATGCAACTACATGGGATATAATAGCCATATGTGCATTACTGACTTACTAGGCAACTCCAGGCTCATTGATTGGGAGACACCCACCTCCACGATGGCAGCTAGTGTTTCTGGATGCTGTTCCCTGGGTGTCCCCAGACTGGCCAGTAGCTCCTCAGTGTGTGTGAGTGGGGGCTGGGTTGGTGGCCCACCACCTGTTCCACCTTGTTCCCTGGCGATTGCAATGGCACGCTGTTTTGCATGTCATATCAGGTCCGTGCAGTGTCTGCGCACCTGCTGGTAGGTGCGGTTATGGCCACCCACATCGTTCACCCTCCTGCGTAGATCCTGCCACAGGTCATCCCGCTGCTGGGCATGCTGTGGCACATGGCTGAACAACAAGTCATAGTTGTCATGGAGCTGTGGGATGAGGACATCATCCTCCTGGCGGGTGTATGCTGGGAGGCATGTACAGGGCATTATCTGTAAAACATAATGATGGTGACAGGTCACAGTTTCAGAGATGTACAGAGATACTGCTGCACATACATTTCTATGACATCTACTGCATCTGCACAGTTATCTTTGCAAAGCACCATGACACTGACATGACTGACGTGTTTGTGTCACACATGTCACACCCATTATGCATTGGATATCATCACCATATATGTGTGTCACCTCATTACAGTGTTCATACTCCATGTACATTCTGTCTTGCTGTGGGCATGTCTATTTGCCTGCACTTGTGTTCTTACCTATCTGCACATGCCTCAATGTGTCCACGGTACTACTGTTGAACTGGATGCTGTGTATATGTCACATATCAACACAGACACAGCCGGAATGGACTTGAGCAGTGACAATGCACACATACGCATGGACACCTGTACATGCATGTGTTTTGCCATATACATCTACACAGCACTGTACAACTGTTCAACATCCTGACACGGATTGCCTGTATTACACATGTGATAGACATGGGACAATGGATAGTCAGATGACATTCGCAGGGATGGTCATCAACCATAGCATGTGCGGGCACGGTTTCCACGCTGTTACAGACGGCCATTGTGCCACCGCAAGCTGCATCAGTGCCACATTACTGATCCAGTCAGTTGATAGTACATCTACCATGCGGCCATCACACCATGTATGACTGGGATGACATCTGCAGCTTTGATGGACAGGGTTGCATGGTATGGTGGGAGTATGTCACATATATGGCACAGGGATCTGTCCAGCCTGTGGCGATCCTAGTATTAGGACGGTGGCTGTCCATGACATATGTCATATAGATCAGGATATGGACATGTAGCATGTCCATCATCATGGTGTAGCAAATGTCCTTCTGCAAGGTAGACGGCATGCTGCATAGTGGAGGTGTGGATTGTGAAGGCTGTTATCGCACATCCATGCATAGCCATTACCCCTTACAGGTGGTATGTGATCCAATATTGGTCACCACAGTGCTGTATATGCCTGGCCACTGATCTCTGTGCTCATGGATGGCACCCTGACATGACATGGGTACCTCAGATGACTACCTAAGGGGCCTGGAGACGTCACCATGTCGGGGGTGCACTGCACAGCACCATCCCTTACACAGTGTCCATAATGTTGACCACAGCCTAGGTAGCAGTTTATGGGTACAGGGATGTTCACCTAGCGGTGACACTGCTGGTATCATCCATCAGACTGTGCACATATATCACACACCTCACACACACAGCCCATTCTGTATGTTGTTCACAACACTGACACAGCTAAACTGATAGGTCATGGCCATTCGCAGCCTTACATACACAGATGCCTAACATTTGTGTGTGTGGTATGGGCTACAATGAGGGTGGGGTACAACACATTAACCCTGTTCTACTGTATCTGGCACAGATGTGCTGTGCACATGTCACTTTTGCACCTTTTGTAGTTGTGGGTCTGTCAACAGGCCACTGGTGGAACACACCTGTGACATGCAAAGGTATTTGCAATCAAATATCCGTGCTATATTGTACATCTGTACTGCTAACATCTACAGTGCTAATGGTTCATGGACATGCACACCATACTCAGCAGGGTTATAGTTCGGTGCCACCCTAAATGACTGTCATCACCACTTGTGGGTTGATATTATCCAACACCCTATTTGTATTGTATGGTCATGCTAGGCACTTGTTCAGAACATGTGAGCATGTCATGAGCTAATGATTACTATAGCGCCCATTCCACACCATTTCCCACAGGTACACTGGCTGTCCTACACTTCCCAGCTTGCTTAAGGTACGACAGCTGTTGTACACATGTAACGCACATATCCTGTGGGACATGGTTGTAAATGCAGGCATGTCCAACTGTCACGTACCAGTGCTACTGCCTGTCTATATGAGGGATATGTCATACATGTGGCAATAGAGCAATTGTCTCGTGTACACATTCAATGCTCACTTCCCAACATACGGAACTACAGCCTGTGGGGGATGCACGTCTGCAGCCGTGCTGGGCCCATAGCTCTCAGGTGTACCTCATTACGGGGAACATACCTCATTTGGGGTTCTAAAAGGTGCATGTTCCTCAAGGTTCCACATTGGAAGGGTCTGTCACACATTCATTGTTGTACATAGTTTACCTGCTAGCCATGGCTAGATAGATGAGAATCATAGTAATTCATTGGAATATCTGTTTTATACGTAACACCAGCCTATTTTAGCCATCATATGTCCTTCCTAGTTGACGCTGTTAGTAAGCCAGTTCTAAGTGTTCCACGTTTTGCCCATTTGTCACACTGTATGAGGGCTAATGTTCCTCATTTTGGGGACAGGAGGCTGACAGCTATGGCTGGGGGTAATGCTGTCGCCAACCCTGACTGCACCTGACAGTCATTTGGGGATGTGTAACATTCGCAACACACCCCACCCATCACATAGTCTCACATAATCTACACCACTGGCCACACCTATGAGGACAACCTGTGCAGTACGTCTCCATACTCACTGTAGGCACCAGAGGTAGCCCCCATCATGGAAGACAACATCACCAGCTTATAGCCCACAGACTCATGTGTGCCCACCACATACAGCCAATAGTGTGTTATAACATTCACAACACACCAGTCATAGCTGACTCTGTAGGGTGTCACACTGCAGTTCCACATAGCAGGCTACACAAGGCGTTAGTTGCTTACATCTTGCTGTCGGGTAACTGCTTCTGAAACATAACCTATGCACCCATGCCACCTCACCAGGTACGATATGTCTGTCATTCGCCATGTTAGTGTGACTGCCCTGTGATGCCACTTCACAGACTATGTGTGCAGGGACATGCAATAGCTCACCAGTCTTATAGGTCTGAGGGTGTGGGCCTAGCCCTGGGGAGCATTTTGCATTCGTCCAGACATGATACCACTGTACAATGACCGACTGTGTCACTTCAACAGTTGCCTATGCTCCTATTGTCATTCCACAGGCATGTGGTATCTGTCCGCTATGACTGTCCTGGTCAAACACAATGCTGTGGCACAGATAACTTGCACCTGTCGGCCCTGGGAGTACAGCTGACATGCTAGGCTCTTGCTGCGGATATACTGCCTCTCCTGCATAGTTTCCTATAACTGTCACCGGCAGGGCGGTAACTGGCATGCGTGACATGGGGTCATGTGACACATTGCTTGCATCTTCCCCTGTGACGCACGCACGCAAGGCACACCTTATAGTGCACCACTCCAACATCTCTGCAGTGACTGGGACCTGCCTGTAGGCTCTGTAGAGCATGCCTGCAATGACAGGTTATAGACGGACCATACCTTCCAGGCACATACCTGGACCGGCACACCCACAGCTGAGGGTTTCCCATGTCCCACTATGTTTTGCACACATCCTGGCAAGTTGCTTAGCACAATGCATCAGAGGTGCTCCACGTGCAACTAACTGTGTCCGGGACCGCTATACACATTGTAACAAGCGACAGAGTCAACATCATACCCCACGGGTAACATGCCTTCTATGGTGGTATAGTGGACAGTGGGCCTCAGCTACTACTGATGTGTGACTGACACTACCCCACACTTCACTGGGATAGCCACTCATGTACCGACACATCCATGAGTCATACCCTCCACTCTGCTGGATCAACACATACACACCACCTCCAAGACCTACATTACCCTTGGCATGAACACTACCACCATGTGACTGGTGTTACACACCTGGGGTTAACCCTCATTGGTGGATTCTAAACATATGCTAATCTACCTTGTTAGCCACATTCCGGAAACACACCCATCACAGCATACACAGTACATGTGTACTACTACACCTACTACAGACGTCTGCTGACAGCGGTTGTTAACATCATGACACCCGTGCAGATGGACAATGCACATACAAATGCTGACACATACCCCAGTGCACTTAATTAGCATGTACACAACTGCATGGATCATGCTATTCCACACAGAGCCATGATGGTACACACCAGATAACAGACGCCACTCTGGTGGTCATGTTCCACGGACATATGATGTAGAACAACAGGTGTAGGCTGTTGCACAGTGGTGTACATTCCCATGTGTGGGGTGGCTCACTGGTCAGCCGTGGTGGGGCCACAGGGTCCCTCATCACATACTCCAAGACTAGCTACATAAACATGACTGCCACACATTCCGGGGTGTACCACCAGGCATTATGGTGGTATGTCAGTATTCGATGGCAACACCCACATCTGCTGTCACATACAACAGTCACTCAGGAACATTGCAGACCCAGGTATTGTTGGCAACATGCTGGAGGATGGATTCAATGCTGACAGTACACCCTCTCACTCAGTACAGGGCCGCAATCCATACATGAACATTGTGGTGTCCCTGTGGTCACACCTACACAGTACTGACCTACACTCTATGTGTCCTGGGACACTGGCCCCATGTCACCTTCCAACGTCCCAGGCTGTGATGTCCACCAACCTCTGAATTACTTGTCTCCCCACTAGGCTACCATATTCAGTAATAGCCTTGTTTCAGACATTGTAGACTCTGAATGGCACACAGCAGCATTTATCACACTACACACAGGTGGCACCACATTGCACGAGTGGGACTATAGTCCTACACACCTGACTGGACTGTTCTGCGTGGCTATGGGGCACATCGTCAAGGACGTCATTCTCAGAGACATTGTTGGTCTCCCGTCCTCTGCTGCCACCCAGGTTGGGCTTGTTAAGGCCAGAGCATGGCCCCTACACATGGTGGACTCCTTTCATACAGTTACCAGGGCAGTTGCTGATGGTACGGGAGTCCACACATCCTACATTGCCCTCTCATTGCCTTTCAGCACCATTCCCCATTCTGGTATTGACAACATACACATCCACCTGCACATCCTACCCTGTGTCTCAGGATGTTATGCTATGTGGCTCATGGACAGGACACACAGTGAGTCCAGCATACCATAGTACCTACTACATATCAGGTACTTTGGCATACCACAGTCCTCAGTCATAGGGCCCCTCATGTTAAGTATATGCTTCCCTGCGGAACAGGCTGGCACAGGGGACTTTCCCTGCCTAGCTTTAGAACCCCTACATACCGGGTGCCATGATTGCTCCACCAGCTGATACTGACTCCAACCATATGGGTGTCGCTGTGACAGATACATAATATGACTATCATGGCATCAACCTGCATGACACAAGGTGCATGCACATCACCTTTGCATTACACTATTCACCCACTGACTATCACATGGATGGTAGTCCCCTACATATATATCACATTGTACATGTTTGCAGTACACACATATGTCGCACCCACTCCTGTGGTTACCATATTGCCACTGTGGCGTGGATATCCTCCTACGTGGCCACACCTATCTGTACTGGGTGTGTAACTGGTACATAGGCACCCATTGTACCTCTGAACTCAAGACATCTACACACATTCAAGGGTACACCACCCCATTTAGGGTGTACCTTACACAACAGCTACAGCTTTACATGCCCCAACATTAACACGCCATGACGTTTACTGAGCTCCGACAGTTTAAATATGCGGCTGCACTACGGACACCACATCTGTACACATTTGCATACTACATACTCAGGGGTGACCTCTGCTGATCAGACAGGGCCCATGTCCACAACATTATTGATGGATATACTCCTCATATGCAACATAAGCAGAGGCCACTGTGAGCAACATGCTCACAGATATGTGCACACACGCCACAATGAGTGGGATGTGCTTCTGGGTTACATTCCCAAACAGGACACTCACCATGCTGTGGAACATAAGTCCTCTGTACATCACACAGGGACACTCAGTAGCACTGTTCATGTGATACCTCCCTTGGTGTTTGGGAGACACATGTAGGCCTGGGATCACTGCAGTGGCTGTACTGTGCAGTGGTGCAGGTGACACCTGGCTCTTCTCTTCACAGGACACTACCCTGGAGAGGTGCCACTAGTGTGAACACTGTAGTTGTGCTTACACATGGACTTGACAGACTGCATAGTACCCCACTATGCACCTGTGCAGCTATTACATGTCCTTTGTGCATGGTTACTTGGTAGCCCTTCCATTTAGTTTAGCTATCATGCTATTACTATGTCCCATACCTACAGGCCATATGTATCCTGTTATTGTACATACCAATAGACGATACCTGTGGTATGCATGATATGCCTGTTATGCTGTGTAGAATATCTGTCATATCTACCTATAATACTATACATTACACATATTTCACATAGTATCCCATGATGCAAAGCATACTTGCTCAGCGGGACCTCCTTACATATGTCATTAATGTTATTTACCCATACACATGCGTGCTGTGACAGTATATCAACATATACTATCCCCTGCTATGGCACGTCCTTGTTGGACATACCCTACTACTGACAGCGGGTTGTATGGCATTGTTCTGTTTAATGGCCTCATGTAGCATCCTTTCTGGTGTCTGTGCTGTGTACCTTCTGTCCCACTGCTGGACGCACAGATTCTACAAGCGTTAGTATGCTCAGCAAGACATCACTACATCAATACCTTTCCCCACTTTATGCATTGCGGACATGTTTAATTAATGCAAACCAGGCTATACATACAGTAAAAGTAATTAATACAGATCATGCTATACATAACCTTACATATCGGGGGTTCTACATACCTTGTTGTCGTTACGGTGTTTCGTTTCTATCTCTCTCACAGTGTTTCAACTGTTTTTCGGTATGAGCATACGGTTTGAATGTTTGGCAAGTCATCCTTATATACGTTGATACCTGAAACGTGGATTCTTCCCACCAATTGGTGTTCCTGAGTGACTAATTACTTGCATATCAGCTGTGCAGCTACTCCATTTGCACATTACGCGGCGACAGTGGGGTATAATTAGATTCTCCACTTGGGCGTTGCCTATTTGCCCTACCTTCAGGGAGACGGTCTGTATTGTGTTTTGTTATGAGTAACTGCAACTGCTATGCATGGAGACAAGTATAGTTTGGATTCATGTCCCCCGTGGATTGTGTGTGACAGGTAGAGTATTTGGTTCAACATGTGGGTGTACCTGTCATCCCGACGTCTGTTAATGGAGTATTGCAATCAATACCTGTAACATGGCTGTTTGTTCCATTATACAATGCCTGCAATTTTGCATGTCGCCTTTAATTGTGTCTCTCACACGGTATGTTGAGGGTTCTGCAGATGTAATTGACTGACTGGATGTTTGTGCTGCTATTACAGTTTGTATTGCTTTAGTTTCTAGTGTGGGGATGTCGGTGGTTGTACGTAACATATACGGTTTGTGGGCCTTGCATTTCTACATAATCCATATATATGTGTGTGGGCTCCGTCCCTGATTAGAGAGCTAACAGTTAGTAGACTTATGTTACGGGATTGTACGTTGGGCCATTGTTAATTGGTTTCTATATCATCTGCAGGTGAGCTTGCTACTTGTATACCTCCGTAATTGCAGCGATATATCAGGGGATATGTGTAGGTGACAGCTATCCCTTGTATTTCTGTCCCAGATATTTGCAGTCGTTGTGGTTGTGTTGTTAAAAGAGCCTGTTTGCCATGGGTTGCCACCTTATCATATGGTCATTGTTGGACACTTGTGGGACACAAAGCAGTGTTTACAGGCCAACATGTAGCCACGGTCAGTACACAGGTAGCACATACTTTTATCCTCACTATATACCTATTGTTGTGACTTTGGATACTTATCATATTGCATGTAACATTTAAGTTTCTTACATACAGGCATAACTATTAAATATGACTGTTACATTATATATGGGACATATTTATGTCCTACCATCTCGGACATTTGCCCTTTGTACTGTTTTCTGTCAGGACACACCTGCCCAGGGTGGGATTGTCCCTCCTACTGTGGTACAGGTAGTAAACGTATGCCTACGGCTACCTATACCCACACCTACCATACTGGTCTGCCTCTGACTTGGCACCAACATACACATGTTGCAGACACACACACACATTACAGTCACACAGAAACGCACACGGTACCCTCAATGCACACTTACACAGACTACGGCACTCACAGACATGGTTGAACACAGTACTTACGTGGACCGCGACACCGTCAGCGGTGACTAACCATCCCTTCATATCATCATACTATTACTCGCGGATGTACTGTTCCGGTACTGTGTTCTATCGGTCTTTCAGCCTCGTGGCCACGCATGTCGGTATGTTACACATTCCATGGTTGGCGGTATCCTATTTATTTGTACCTCCAAGATGTTATGAATGTCGTTGAACTATCTATCATATTTGCAGATATCGCTGAATCCATCTATATCACCATATATCCCTCTATTGCCCTTTCTATCTGTATTATATATATGCATATGTGTACATATATATATATATATATATATATATATATATATATATATATATATATATATATATATATATATATATATATATATATATATATATATATATATATATATATATATATATCTATATCTGGCGGGGAATGTGACAGGCACACAGCACCACCATATGCTGTAAGACTCATGTACTGTTCAGGTGTTGGCATTCCATGTTGCACTGGCTGTTGTGTTTACAATGTTTGAGGGCTGCCTATGTAGGAGTCACACATTGGGCCACCTATACATTACAATTTACAGGTGGTCATGTTTGTGTGCCATCCATTTTACTGTGTGTGCAGATGGAGAGGTGTCAGTCTGTAGGGGCCTACACGGTCAGTGTATGTGCTATACGTTCCCTCTTTGCCAAGGCGTAGGCATATTGGGCACGCCTCTGTCTGCCTACTTGGGCTGGCACTGTGTGTTCATGGTCTGAATCCATCTGTGCCTGTACTGGCCTTGGCAATTGTGGTGGGCTATGAGGGCCTTCACCATTTTGTCCCTGCTGTAGCTGCTTCCGCAGGATCATATTATGTAGCATGGCACATACTATGATGATGTGGGCACACGTGCCTGGAGAGTACTGCAAGGCTCCACCAGATGTATCCAAGCACCGGAACCGTGATTTCAACATCCCGAACACACGATCTATGATGATTCTGGTTTGTGCGTGTGCCTCATTATGGCATTCTTGCATGGGTGTGTGTGCATTTCTGATGGGAGTCATCATCCATGGCTCCAGTGCATAGCCAGCATCCCCCACGAGATGGCCATGTGGGATGTCCCCCCTGACAAATACCTGATACAGCTGTGAGGCATGCCAGATATGGGAGTCATGGTAGCTTCCAGGGCTGCCAGCACACACAGCCATGATAATGCCCTGGGCATCGCACATGACCTGGCAGTTGATGGAGTGGAATCCCTTGCAGTTTATGTAGCGCATACCCTGCTCACCGGGTGGTGACTTGATTTGTATGTGCGTGCAGTCTATCGCACCCAGTACCTCTGGGTATTGTGCCACATGGTGGAAGTGGCGCATATTGCTGGCCAACTCCTCCTGAGTTCTGGGGAAGTATATCTGCTCATTGGCATGTGGTAACATGGCATCCAGGAACTGGTGTAGTACCCCGGATGCTGATGCCTGTGAGATGCCCATTATATCTCCAGATGGCCTTTGGAAGGTACCTGCGGCCAGTATTCGCAGGCTTACACATACCTTCATGTCCACTGGGATGGGTTCCCCTCTGTTGTTTCTGGTTCTCAGGCGTGGCCAGCACAGCTCCACTATTTGCTGTAAGATGTCCCTGTCCACCCTGTAACGCTCTACTATCTCCAGGTCATGTAGCCCCTGGTAGGTTACCCTTGGTCTGAACACTCTCCTTCTCCTCCGAGGCCTGCGGTGGTTGTCGGCATCATCCTCCACAACACCGTCAGTCTCTAACACATGCTGATGAATCACAGCTATGGCAGCTCCCAACATGTACATTTTAAAAGTTCCCCGTGTGTTTACACCTATGGTGCGGTGTTTGAGAATACACAGGTGTGTGTTGGGTGCTTACACACTTTATACTATTGTGCTGTGAACACCGATGATGTCATAGGGTGTGTATGTACGTTCGTAGCTACAGGTTATGTCATGTGTTTTACTGCCGGAACTACTATTGTGATGCCTTTGGTGTTGAATTACATTTGCCTGCCGTGGATTACCTCTTGACCTTCCCTTTACATTTCTGCGCTTTGCACCTACCATTTTCTGGCTTGCATCCTGCAGCATACTTTCATTTGTGCTTTCCTGGACCTGGCGTATCTTGCATTATGTGTGCTACTGCCAGTCTGCTGTCGGTTTGCTTTGCTCTGCTGTGTCAGGACTCCTATCTTTGCAATCATATACCTCCCCTCCTTTCTTTGCATTCACATGCCTCCCCTATCCTGTTTTGCAGGTTTCTGCAAGCGGACTTATCAGCTGCCGTCGATTGGCCTTCGTGGGTCGATTGGTGTTGATTGCTCATTAGTACTCCAATTATCCTACTTCCGCATTTCCTTTCCTTCCCCTAACCTTCCTGTTTCTGCTATTGTTTGCGGCGCGTGCGTCCGATTACTGGGTTTCAGGCACGTTTTCATCCTTGTACACATGCACTTTTGGCCACCATGTGTGCTCTCAGCTAAACGATTCCTCCCCACCCCTATCCTGCAGCTTTGCTTAGCAACGGACAGGCCAGATTTGCAATGCTCCAATGTGCTTAGTGCTACAGTGGCACACCCCTCTGCTGATGTCATGTATCTCCTCTGAGCCACTCCTCGGTGTTATATCGCTGCGCCGTATGGTACAACCTTCCTCCGGCGGGGCATTTGCGATTCAGTATTATCTGCCTCATTTGCATGGCATTGACTACTAATTCATAGTTACTGCGCCGAACACTATCGCAAGCCCTTAGCAACCCTTGCACCTTGGTTGTGGTGTTCCATGCCTACCATTGTGTGTTATGCTGTAAACCTGATTTTTATTACATTGCGATTTTATGACATTTTTATATAATTTCTTTATGTTACAGCTTCCGCACACATGCCCTGTGGTTCTGCTGTGCATTACTGTGGACATGACATTAAATGTTATTTACGTGTTGTGCATCTTTTCTTATGCCATTGGCTGTGTATTTTGCCATTGGCATATGTTCACGTTGTGATACCTGGGTCTGGTCCTCTTCCATAGCTCCGATGTTATGTTTGGGAAAATGTAAACCGTGTTTTTTGGTTTACATTTCCGTGGGCTTACGCTATGCCTGCACCACTTCATGAATTGCTATATGCCTTCATTTGCATGGTGCAACACTGCACATGGGGTGATTTGCATACCTATGCTGGGGGCTGCGCAGGTCTGGCGTACGCCGGTAGTGCACGTGGAATTAGATCGTACCTGAATCGCTCGGCGGCCATATTTGGCATTATAACGCCTACGCTATGCGTGCGCCTGGCGCAAGCTTCATGAATCCCGGGGACTGTTTTCCAGAAAAGCCAGAGACTTAATAACTTTTATAGTTTTTTATGTATACATACTATTAAAATTCAGTGCACTGCTGACATTATTTTTAAGGTACTTAACAAGACTGCAGGCCATTTTGAGTCAAAAGGTGTTATGTGTTTTACATAAAATAATTCTTATAGTCAACACAGCAATAAGACATGTACTATAATCAGAAAACAGTATGGCAGGACTAGAAGATGCTTATAATAGGTTCATAGGTTCATAGGTTGGTACTAGGCTATCAGCCCTAGGGCCTATACAAGCCTAGCCATAACAATTCCCTGGCTATTTCTTCTCACATTATTTACTTTCCTGGACCCCTATCTAGCAGGGCAACTGACGTGATCCCTGGGGTGAATTTCCTTTCTCCCATCCAATCGTCAAGGTTCCTCTTGAAGAGGTCCAAAGAGGCACTCTGCTTGACATGTATGGGCAATCTATTCCAGAGTCTGGGGAGTCTCTGGGTCAGGAACCTATCCCTCCAGCATGTTTTGTTTATTGTGATGACAAGGTTTAGATCCCTGGAGCGTGTAGCTCTGAGGGATTGGGATTTCTTTAAGTGTAGCATGTCCAACAGCTCTGGGTTTGACATGGCCTTGTATGTTAAGCAGAGATTGCCTCTGAGTAGACGATATGCGACAGAGTATAGCTGGAGTTCTTTAAGGTGGTCAGCGTAGGGCATCTGCTTTAGGCCTGTGATTCTTTTAGTGAGGTATTTCTGAGGCCTTTCCAGTTGTTGCAGATGTCTTGAGAGGTACATACCAAATGGGGTGTTGTATTCTATAATGGGTCTAATGAGGGATGAGTACAGTGGGACAATGACCTCCTTTTTTCTGGATGAAAAGCCCTTCGTGATGAGGTGTGCCACATAGAAGGATTTCCTGACTGTTGTGGCGATGTAGTTATCGAAGGTGAGACCACTGTCCACCTGTGTCCCTAAGTCTCTTATATCACTTTCTGTGTTTAGTGTACTGCCACCTATATGGTAATTCATGGATACATGTTTTTTCCCAAAGGGGATAACAATACATTTCTTGGCATTGAGCTTGAGCCCATGGCTCTGGCACCAAGCATCTGTTTCTGTAAGGCCCTTTTGTAGAGTATCCACATCATTTGGGGATTCAATAATGGCTCCCAGTTTGCAGTCATCTGCAAACTTTGTTAGCCAGAGTCCCTTAGTGTTGACCTGTACTTCAGAGAAGTAGATGCCAAACAAGAGCGCCCCAGGACTGAACCCTGAGGTACTCCACTTGTCACTTGTCTGGAGCTGGATTTGGAGTCGGCTACTTTTACAGTGTGGGTTCTATCAGTAAGCCATTTAGCAACCCATTGGGTGACATAGGGATTAATGCCCAACTTAGTAAGTTTATCTATGATTCCAGAGTGGGCGATGGTGTCAAAGGCCTTGGCAAGGTCTAGATAGGCTGTGTGGACCACCTTACCCTTGTCCATGGCTCTGGAGACTGATTCAAAGAAGTCAATCAGGTTCAGGAAACAAGATCGGCCCTTCACAAACCCAAACTGGGTGGGGTCCAGTGTTTGAAGGTTGCCAATGTCTTTGTTTATAAGTTCCATGATCATACGCTCCATGGCCTTGCAGATAAGGCTTGTCAGACTGATGGGATGGTAGTTTCCGGGATCCAAGGTGGATACCCCCTTGTGGATTTGGATAACTGTAGCTCTGCGCCACTCAGTGGGCACGAAACCTGAGGTGAGGCTATGATTAAACATAACACTTAGGTGAGGTGCCAGTTCATATTGTAGTTCATGTAGTACACAGCCCGGGATGTCATCTGGTCCCATGGGTGCTGTATTCTTGGCTTTAGAGAGTGCGTTTTGTACCTCTGTGGCCGTTATTACTGGAATTTGGCAATCTTCCGGTATTAAGATGGGCCATTTAGGGGGTGAGAGGGGGGTGAAGTTGGCACTGAATCGATCTGCCAGGATATTGGCAATATCCTTCAGATCAGTATACTTAATGCCATTCTGTTTTAGCTCAGAGCAGATCTGAGCATTGCCATTTAGATTCTTGACATAGTTATAGAATGCTTTGTGGTTGTCTTTGGAATCTTTGGCAATTTTATTTTCGTAACTAGCTTTGGAGGATTTTATGAGGCATCTCAGTTTCTTACTGAGGCTAGTAAGGGAGTTTTTTGCATCCTGGCATTTTCCTCTTTTCTGCAAAAGTTTCTTCCTTTTGTTGTAAAGTTTGTTTATGGCAGGGGACCACCAGATTGGCTTCCTTTTTTGGATGAGAGCATTTTGGTTCTATTTGGGATGGCACGATTCATGCATGAGTGGATGTGCTCGTACAGTGCCTTAGTGTAGGATTCAGCAGTTGAACTTTCAGTTCCCGTCTGCATGGGTGTCATGAAGTTTGTCACTTCTGACTTGAGTAGCATGAAGTTGGCTTTGGAGAAGTTTTTTATGGTGGTTTCTTTACTGGGGGGTGGGGGTGGGATGTGGATGTTAAGGGTGATTAGCTTATGGTCAGACCTGACTAATGAGAGGGTGACCATAGGTATGGAGCATTAATTTCCCATGTTGGTAATGACCAGGTCTAGGATATTGGAGCCCCTGGTGGGACTATGGATTAGTTGATCCAGGGCGTTGGAATTTATGAATTCCAAGAACCGTTGCGCAAAGGTGTTGGGACATGAGTAGTTTTCCCAGTTAATGGCAGGGTAGTTAAAATCACCCAGTATTATGGTGTTTGGTTCTATCTTAATATTTTCCAGTATGTTTAGAAAGGTGTAGTGAGAATCTTGGGGTATGGTGGGGGATCTGTAGCAAGCTACAATTTGGATTGCAGTCTTACCTAGTGTTAGTTGCACTTGGAGAATTACAGACACATTGTGTTGGCCAACTAGCCTGGTGGTGTGAATATCCTTGGTGAATATTGACACTCCTCCACCTTTAGTGTTTCAGTCCTGGTTTGGTGGCTGAAAAGTGTGGTAAGAGTTGTAGCCTAGTATTGCAGGGGTGTTCTCTGGAGCCTTGAACCAGGTCTCAGTTACTGCACAGATATTGATGTTCTCCATTTTTAGGAGTGCCTCGAGAGAGTGCATTTTGAGGTTTAGACTTCTAGCATTGAGTAGCATTACCTTCAGATTTTGCATGCTTGTACCTGTTACGGTGGTGGTTTTGTCCTTTGAAGTTTGCCTAAAAAAGGCACTATAGGGGTGGCAAGAGCCTTAGCCAGTAACCTGAATCCCAGGGGCGACAGGTGCAGACCATCTCTGGCAAAGCATCGTGGTCTGTCAATCATGTCGTCCCAGGCAGACAGATACTGGATCCCCTTTGAATGACACCATAAGCTTAGCCAATTGTTGAAGTCAATCGTTTTATCCTTATATTGTGGTATCATTCTGGGCAAAGGCAGGATGCTACTCAGGGCTAGGGTCATACCTGCCTGGGCCACATGATCCGAGAGCTCTTCCATGTCTCTTTTCATGTAGTCCAGGGAGGTACATCTCAAGTCATTCACTCCAACATGGGCAATGACAGAGTCATATTTGTACTTGTTGTGGAGTGACTTCAGTGCATGCGTTATGTGGCGGATCCTGGCACCCGACAGGCAGCTGACTGTTATTTTCTCCTTATTCAACCTGGTGAGAGGGACATCAGTGTGCCGGACTATAGAGTCACCTATGACTAAAGTGTTAGGTACATTGTCTTGCCTTAGGGGCTGTTGCTGGGTGGCACACTGGTGTTGTGAACTTTGTGACACATTGGTTGTGATTGGTGTTTGTTTGCGTTTCAGCTTCAGAGGTCTTTGTTGCTTGGGCAGGTTACAGTTAAGGGCCTCGGCATATGTGAATTTAGTGTTGCTATATGCGGGTGTTGGTGGTGCGGGTTTAGAAGGGCTATGTGTTGCTTGAGCTGTAGTGTGGGTGTTAACCTTCTCCTCTTGTCTGTTTAGCACAATCTTGGGTGGAGAGAGCTTTGCTTCCATTTTGGCTATGTAAGTGCATCTCTCACAGGTTGTAGTGTTGGGTGGTAGGAGGAGAGGGTTGTCTGTGTACATGAGGCAATTGCTGCATTGCCCCAGTATGCCCAGATTCACCAGGTGGACAGGAGAAATCACCAGAAGCTGACCCTTGGACATGCCTGGTTTGGGGCTTTTTTTTCTTTGTAAAGTATAGGAGCTGTTTCCTTAGCAAGGTACTTTGCAATTATAGGCTGTTTAGTGCCTACTATTAATTTCTCCTTGTTAACAAGGAGAGTTCAGTGTTTGTATGAGTTTAAGGCTTCCTAGTGCTTTCCAGCAGGTATTAGAGAAAGTGCTAGTCACAGGGATGCTTAAAGGTAAGATTGAAAAGAATGCACTCTGCAGTGTGCACTAGAGAAATTAGATGTGAAAGTAGTTAACTTGAGTTTTACCTGTTTAAAAAGTTAAGGTTTAGTGGAGAGTTACTATTTTTAAAACAGCAAGATGGATTGAAAGGGGTGGTCACTTTTGTATTTTGGTACTATGAAATACTGTAGGATGGCCAATAAATTTAAATAATTGAAGGGGTGGGATTTCAAAAATGATGATTTTGTGATTACTCACATAAACCAGTGAAAGTAGAGAGAAATGAGATATATGGTCAGATTAACATAAGAGGCGGGCAACTAGAAAGACGGTGGTATTAATTCTGCCTGACTCAGAACAGAGAGAGCTGTGGTCTCTTTTAAAGTTTTAATATGCTATTAAAACAGAATGCAAGCAAAATACAAGGTAAAGAAAACAAACTACAGTATTCAAAATATAGAAAGGCAATACAGTAATACAAAAAATAAAAGCAAACTAACATTTCCTTCACAGCAAAGTGTAGCAGAGTCTGGATGAGCCTTTCTGGTAAAATAGATTATGGCATAATACAAGTCAGTCTGATATATGAGAGGAAGCTAAATACACCAAGTGTACTCTTTATCAAATTAATCCAACAAAGGACACACACTGGAACATATTATGATAGTCATAATGTGCCTCTATCATTTTGTTTCTGTACATACTTAATATCACAACATTCTATCTAGTACCATAAGTTGAGGTAACAGAAAAAAATCTGATAAAAGATTTTCCTATCTTTTCCTTTCTGTCCTTTGTGTGTGAGACCATGAAACTGATTAATTGATTGTATCAGTCTTTTTTAACTCTCTGTGTGTCTCTGCCTATACCCGTTGTTTGTTTTCTCCATCTTTATTCAGTAGTAAAATGTGTGTTTTCTTACATTCACTTGACTGACCCAGCAGCTTCTCTACCGTCACCCAGTTAACGTAATTTATCTTCCTTCTTCTATGGGAAAGATGCTGGTGATGCCCAGGGCCTCACTGCACAGGACAAGAGCACACTGACATATTCTTTCCCTGCTCAAGGGCTCAGCTTTTACTAGCATCCATGCCATTGAAGGTAGACGTCCAGTTAGAGGGAGTGGGCTAGATACTCAAGTAGACACCACTTCACCCACTTGGGCCTCTAAGCCCTGCTGCAGGTCACACAAACTGCAATAACACTGTCTACTCTAGGATGCATGTGCACTTCCACACACGTTCTCCCCCAGCAAATGCTATACAAGACTGAACACCAATTCTTCACTAAGCACATATTCTGTGGGTGAAATACATAGTTCTTTCCACTGTGTGTCACACAAGTGGTGACCCAGAGATGCCTCCCCCTCCAGAGGGCTGAGATGGCAGCAGCCATTCAATTCCATCTTCTCTGGGCCACCTCCTTGAGTACTCATACTGCTAATCAAATATCAGTCATCTGGATGGCAATCAGGGCAGGCAAGATTTGTGCATTTTTATATTAAACTACGGTATACAGAATATTACTATTATTGAAATGACTGCATATTTTATAGTGAATGCAGGAGTTGTCTAACCTCAAATGTCTGTTTGCAGATTCCTGTATCTGTTTTTAAATGTGATGGCTCATTTTTTGTTTGTTTTACAAAAAATGTCATCATTATAAAAAAGCTTTAAAAAATTACCTTGCAAATTAAGGTGTCTAGAAAGTTTAAAAGCCTAAAATATGAAAAAAAACATGAAGGAAATGATTGTGTAATTGATTACTGTTTAGCTAAGCATGCACTGCTTTTGTTTGTTGCTGGACTCATTGCACATTAGTAAGGTGGGAGCATCCATGCACCACCTTGCTAATGTGTGCTACGCTGATGCTGCCTTTAACCCTACCCTGCACCTCATTTCAGGAAAAGCCCTTTCTGTAATACTGCACTACACAACACACTCAGATACTCACCACATGCAGTAGCACACACAGACACAACACTGAATCTATCACCTTCTATAGCCCTTCATCTAACAGTAAACCACAATCACTTACACACATATTGCCATGCCCTAATGACAACATTTTCTGTATATCCCAAAAACGCATTGAAATCCCAAACCCACACTTATTTTCCCCCAGACTCGCACCATCTTACTTGTGTTAACTTCTGCAGCTCTCGATAATCAGTTTTATCAACAAATTTTACAAGCACTTCATCTGTTGATGGAGTAGTGTTTAAACAGATATATATATATATATATATATATATATATATATATATATATATATATAATTATATATATTTATACACATACACACACACATACACAGGCACGCACGCACGCACACATAGATAGATAGATAGACAGATAGATAGATACATAGATAGATGTTAGGGAGGTGAATTTGCCCGCCTGCAAATAAAAACAAAAATGCTTGTTGTATGAGCTATAGAATATTGCTCTTTTAATTAGTGATCTCTTAAGGTTTTAGATCATTTATATATATATATATATATATATATATATATATATATACTTAATTGTGTGCTCATTAAACAACACACTACTATTCACAATAATTCCTGCAGGACAAACAATACCACAACACAGTAACAACAAGCAGTACACACAAAACACCAGTGATATGATTATCTCCTTTCTCATTCATAGCGTTATCATTTAATTTCTTTTTCGAATTTTAAGTTTATATGTATTGCTTGTTACAGCTTTATTTTTCATAAAATAAAAAAATAGTATGACCTCCCTTGAAATGCTAAATTACCACAATGTTAATTTTAAACATTAGAAATGGCAATAGCAAAGAACTTAAAGACAAATGCAAAAACTATAACAGACACCTACAGAAACTACAGTCATAGCAATTCCACAAAATGGAGTTTTGAGATTGGATGAATCTGGTGCTTCACCTACTATTAAGCCCGAGTTGTAACCCGCAATTCTGCAGTTCTGGTGCCCTGTAGCATTCCCCAATATGGTACCCCCTTAACTTCAATTTGGGGAGAAAAAAGTCCTCTCCTACTTGAAAACTGTAGCAATCAGTTTCCTCCAGTTTAAACAGCATACAAACAAGTATGTGCTTCAGTCCTGACCACTAATGCAATACCATTGTATATAGTCATGCCCCCTAACAATTTGAAGGGCTGCTGTCTATTTCACCCCACCATAGCTATAGCTCATTATCTACTGTTATGTTCTCTTCGCTGACCACTGTTATGTTTACTCCCCATCAGCACATTGAATGCTTGCAGTCATTTTCAGAAACCAGTGTCATGTTCAGATTTACTATGATTAATCACATCTCAACGAAGGCATGAATAATTGTAACTAAAACATCTAACAGCACCTTTACTTGAACACTCAAATCCTCTCTATGAACATACCACCATAAAAATGATTTAAACTCGCTCATCTCTCTCTCTCTCTCTCTCTCTCTTTCTTTTTGTATATATATATATATATATATATATATATATATATATATATATATATATATATATATATATATATATATTGTCAGGTTTTTGTGATATAAAAAAAATGAGACCACAATAAATCATTTCAAAATGTTTCCCACCTTTAATATGACCTTTAACCTGTACAATACAACTGAAAAACAAACAAATCTGTTAGGGGAAAAAATATAAAAAATAAACATACAATAAGCTGGTTGCATAAGTGTGCACACCATTAAACTAATACTTTGTTGAAACACCTTTTGCTTTAATTACAGCATTCGGTCTTCTTGGGTACACACCTGCCATCAATTAAAGAGACTCTGATTAACCCCAGATAAAGTTCAGCTGTCCTAGTAGGATTTTCCTGACATTTATTCAGTTGCCTGCTACAGCAAAAGACATGGTTCAGAGAGAGCTTACAAAGTATCACATCAAAGGGATGTCATTGTTGAAAGGTATCAGTCAGGAGAAGGATACAAAAAAATTTCCACAGCATTGGCTATATCATGGAACACAGTGTCATCAAAAAGTGCAGAAATACAGTGACGTTGCAAAGAACTAGACATCCCTCTATAATTGATGAAAAGACAAGACAAAAACTGGTCTGGGAGGCTGCCAAGAGACCTACAGCAACACTGAAGGAGCTGCAGGAATTTCTGGCAAGTACTGGTTGTGTAATACATGTGACAACAATCTCTCATAGTCTTCATTTATCTGGACTATGGGGTAGGATTCTAAGACAGAAGCCTTTTCTTACACTGTAAAACATCCAGGCCCAGCTAAAATTTGCAAAACAATACATCAAGTCTCCCAAAAACATGTGGAAAAATGTGTTATGGTCTGATGAGACCAAGGATGAACTTTTTGGCCACAATTCCAAAAGGTACATTTGGCACAAAAACAACACTTCGCATCAACAAAAGAATACCATCCCCATGGTGAAACATGGTGGTGGCAATATCATGCTTTGGGGTTGCTTGACTTCAGCAGGAACTGGGGCATTAGTCAAGGTGGAGGGAATTATGAACAGTTCCAAATACCAGTCACTCTTGGCCTAAAACCTTCAGGCATCTGATAGAAAGCTGAAGATGAAGAGGAATTTACCTTTCAACATGACAATGACCCTAAGCATACATCCAAATCAACAAAATAAAGGCTTCACCAAAATAAAATTACAGTTTTGGAATGGCCCAGCCAGAGTCCAGACCTAAATCCAATAGAAAATCTGTGGGGTGACCTGATGAGGGCTGTGCACAAGAGATGCCCTTGCAATCTGACAGATTTGGAATGCTTTTGCAAGGAAGAGTGGGCAAATATTGCCATGTCAAGTTGTGCCGTACTGATAGACTCCTACCCATCAAAAGGTGCTTCAACAAAGTATTAGTTTAAGGGTGTACACACTTATGCAACCAGCTTATTGTACATATTTTATTTTTTTATATTTTTTCCCCTGTACATACACACATATATATATATATATATATATATATATATATATATATATATATCTATATATATGTATAAAATGTGTGTGTGCGTGTGTGCATGTTTGTTAATGTCAAACTGCAACAATGTGGACAGAAAAAAAAAAACCTTTTTCACAAAATAATAACCATATACAAAAAGAAATTGGGAAACACCAAACTTTTAAACAAAATATAAAACAAAAAATGTAGCACTTTACTTTTTTGTAAAAGGAGGCCCCCTCTCCCCAAGATGTAAATATACCAACTCCATGATCATACTAATTCTGAGAAGGGAAAAATCCCCCAGAGAATATGAATCATTGCCAGCACACACCAAGAACCTCACCAACGGTGGTTCCTTAACACAAACCAGCCACAAAACAAACAGACCCTACACAACACCATCAGATTTATAATAAACCACACTAGACAAAAACATCAGTTTGACATTATTTGCTGATTCCACTACATGTTTTTTTGTACTCACTCACTATTGAATGCCATAAAGCTATTGTGCAGCTGAACAAATTGACTACACCCATATATGTGTGTGTGTGTGTGTGTGTGTGTGTGTGTGTGTGTGTGTGTGTGTGTGTGTGTGTGTGTGTGTGTGTGTGTGTGTGTACATGTATGCATGCATGCACACACACACACAAACACACACAGACACACACAGACATACACAGACACGCACACACGCACACACATACAAACACACACACACACACACACACACATATATATATATATATATATATATATATATATATATATATATATGGGTCTACTTCATTTGATCGAAAGACCATTTGACCATTTGACCTAAACCCATTTGATCAAAATTTAATTTGATCGAAAACCAGTATTCAAGGCATAAAACTGGGATTTGTCCCCCCTCCCCGATGTTGTGCAACCCTGGAGTTGGTATATATAGTTAGGGGGGGTGGGGGGAACTGCCCCCCCACATTGGGGGGTGTGGGGAGCACAGCCCCCCACCTAGTTTCCTTTAAAAGAAGAAAATAAAACAAAAGGTACCCCCCTCACACCCCCCAAGTACATATATACATAGCTGTATATACCTTTAAGCAGAAAAATATAAAAGTTTTTGCCACCCTTTTCAATCACTGAATAGGGTTTAACTCCCTAAAAAAAGCAGGGTGCATGTGATAACTGTTGTAAATTTGTGCCAGTCCTCACAGGCCACTTATAAGCAACATATAGGCTGCAGAGTAAAAGGATTGTTGTGTTTATCTATCATGGTAATTGAAGGGTTTAAGGCCTTTCATTTTCTTCATTAGAAATCTTTGGGGCTTTTCCAGGTGAACAGTCTGCTTGGATTTTTATATGGCTGTATTCAATGATGGGTCTGATAAGAGCATTGCTATGAATTTTCTGAAGGGTATGAAGTCTGAATCTCAAGTGTCTGTCATTATTTTCTGACGTCAGTCTTTAATGATTAGCTGGTGAGTTGCCAGAAAAGCACACTTTTATAAAAACTGGACTAAAAATATGAGGCAAAAATGTGGACATTATGCAAAAATCTGTACATTTGAGTTTCAGACTTCAAACCCTTCAAAAAATTCATACCAATGCAAATCCTGTTATTCTATCAACTTTTGAAGTTTGTAAGAGGAATATTGAAAACATATCCCTATGTTTGGGCCTTTCTTCCCCCATTTTTAAGGCTTTGTCCAGATTTCCTGCTCTAACGGGTTGAGAGGCATGCAAATATGCCCTCAGTTGTTTGAGCTCTGTATCCTCCAAATTTGGTCTTTGTGCCTGGTCCATTGACTATAAATTAGAAGTATGGTCATATTGTGTTTGGATTCAAAACTTTGTTATGAAATAAAAGATTTTATCAGCGGTTCAGATGCTGATCACAGTCTTGAAGTTTGATACTAAAAGGATTTTATAGAGGGGACATTTTGGTTTTGATGCAATAGCACAGATTGCCATGTGTTACAGCCATGAAGGAATGTAGAATAAAGGACCTAGATTTATACGACCATGCTTTTTCAAATAGGAGCTTAAACATTTACAGAGGCCGAGAGAGTACTTCATTGTGACCAGACACACAATCCTATGTCTTCTATTGGCAACTATCTATGAGCAAGATGTCAAGCTGTGTTAAGGTGTTTACAATAACCAAGAAAAGGACAGTTCCTGTACAGTAAGATTTTCTATTTTTAAAAACATAATGCAGAAGATAGAGTAGCTCAGTTGTTGAAAAAAAGGTCAGTGACAAACAAATGTAAGGAATCCAGCATGGCTCTACCCACTAACCAGACTAATGGAGAAGAGGTGAACTGTTTTTACTTGGAAATTGCTTTCTGACAGTACAGACTTATATAGACTCACAGATAAAGTGCTATACTGAAATTATTTGTTTCAACAACTTTACTGAAACATCAAAATAACAATAAATAATTAACATTATTCCAAGTGCTTGTAAAACATCTCTGTAGGAGGAAGGCATACAGTATCAATGTTATCATTATTTCAAGCAAATAGCAAGTCCTATACCACTTAGGTTACCTCACATCACATTTGAAGCTTTTAAAAGAAACAAAAGCATTTACACAATTACAAGCATCTGAGTCCATGGCTCCATCATTACAGCACCCTTATTATTACATACTAGAAGGCGGGGGAGGTGACCCCAGTGCATTGTTATCCCATGGGCAAATTATACACTCTGTTCCCTATCTCACATCTATAGCTCTGCTGTAGCCATCTCTTCAAATAATTTTGCATGTCCTTAGCCTTATGTCTGCCACCTTCTTCTTTCACTAACTGACTTATCAATTCCATTAAATTAGTAACCTTAGATACTTATCTGTTTTCTAGTTTCTTGTCATACCTTTTTTAATTAATGTCAATATATTAAAATTCAATTACTGATTCTACTTCAATATATCTTCTCCCATTCCTAGACCTCGAATATAAAACACAGATCTCATATGTACCTCCCATCCCAATATTCCCTGCAGAAAATACAAAATGCCCCTCTTATAACTATCTAACAATGGTTAGTCTCAAAGATAACATATCCTGTCTCTTCTTCCACCTTATTTACATCTCCAGCACTCATTTGTGAATTTTGGAAACATCTTCTGAAGTCTATCTGACATGTAAAAGTACCTATATAGACATTTCCATTCAATTATATAGAATCTATCTACATGATTTAAACCAATATCTTGATGAAAGAGATATCTGCATCCATTCTGCAGAGGTAATTTGTCAGTTCAACAACCTTACCAATTCATCTTTCACTGTATACCTAATGGTAGTTTGCATGTCCATTAAAACTCAATATGATTTTATAAGCTACCTTTTGGGACATTTATTGTTCTGCTAGCTTCCATTACTCAACTTACTAGATCTGGAACATCTAACATCTCAAGCCTCCAGCTTGTGATCTATCTGTCTCCTGCATCAATCCTTCAGCTCTTAACTCATCTTTATCTGGCACAACAAACTTATCTGAATTTCTAGACAGTCTAATGCATGTGATAAATTCCATAGTTGGCACTAATACTTAAGCCCAGTATACCATCTTCCTCAGTCCCACAATTTAATATTCTGGTAGTCATCCATTTTTCTACCACTCCTAGGTACTAACTCTCCATATCAGTTCTTCTACATATTTTTCATAAAGTTCTTCTTAAATAACTGCATCATGTTTCTAAATATAAAGTTAATAGACAACACAAACCCCTGTCTCTGTTATTTACAAAATGTCAAGGCCATTCAGGACCCCTTTATTATCCCATAACATTTGCTTTCAGGTTGACCTATCAAGATCCATCATGTGCGTATAACACAGACTTATCTAGGATGCCTGATAATAATAGTCATAATCTGGGAATCCCCCTTACCTCTCAGAAAGATCACCTTATCCCAAGCAATGCTATGTTATTACCCAGCCCATATGAACTCTCTTCTCTTATTTAGTCATTGACTCTGTGAATTTTTGGGATGATGGGCCCACAAATGCCTGCCTTCTGTACAGTATCTGAGGCAAAATAAGCATCTGCAGCACATGTATCCCCTGCCCCAAATAAAAAGTTTGGATGTTGGCAATCATGAAAAGAATGTATTTAATTTGTTTAATAACTTTTGATTGGAGAGGTGCAATGAGGCTTTAACAGTATCTGTTAACCAGATCTCTGAGCATTTCAGCCTATTAGCCTTAGACATATGCATGCCTTTTTTTCTATTTCTTTTATACTGTAGGGACATCATTTATTGCAAATGCCTCTGTTTTGTTTATCTTGTAATCTAAGATTTTACTAAAATCTTTTAGTATGTCAAAAGGAATGTCTAAGTCTTTAAATGGATCAGTTGATCAATGAGTTATCTGCGAAGATTGATATTTTAGTCTCCCTTCCCTTGCTTCCCATCAGTAACCCTGAATACCTGATCATCTAATATAGATGGCTGAGAGCTCTAAATACAAAGTAAAAAGCTGTGTGGACAAGGGGCACTCTGATGCTGGTAGAAATGCCAGATGTTTTGGCCTGTTTAGTCAGATGCTGTTGTACTCCTATTGATCTCACAATTATCAGTTAATCTTGGGATTAAACAGCTTCTGTATAACAGCTGAGCATACAGATTTGGTACCCCCATGCACCACTTATTCAGTTATCATATCTGATTATACATTAATGTAATTAAAAATGAATGCTGGAGGTATTGGTTTCACTTGAGAAACATTGCAGATATCCAGTATACTGCCTGAAGCAAGAAACATCTAGGAATTGATGTGGGCAGCTAACAGAAAAAAAAGACCTTGACACCCAGAAATGAAAGCAAAAATAATAATCCAGAGTTGGGACTTAATAAAAATATCTCTAAGGGAGGATATATAGCTGTTTGTATTAGAGATATAAATGAAAAACATAAAGAAATGTTGAAGAGTTGGCAAGGGTGGATTGGTTATTTAGAGAATCTCCTGAGTAAGGACTCAAAATAAAATAGAAATAGAATAGGAAAGCAGTGAAATAAATAATGCCTTTTATAAGAAGTTTCAGTTTTAGAGGGAGCCTACAAAGGAATTCTGTTCCCCATATGTGCTCACTGCTACAGACTAAATTACTTGCCTGGTTGTGAAAGGAAAAAAAAGGATTGCTTGAGACCACAGATCACTCCTTTGGAGAATTTTTCCTTTCACCAAATCTGTGCAACTATGGAATTTACAAGTTGAGGGAGAGTGGAGGGTTTAACCTCACACATGAGGGGTGCAGAGGTGTCTGCCCCTTGGAAAAGGCAATTTGTTGCATGTTAATAGTAGGTTTCAGGTTTGTGTAACAGTGCATTTGCAGTGTGAGCATCAGTTTTCTGAGGTTTCACAACAGAAACGTATGGAGTATTTTCTGAAAATTCCTCTAGATGCCAAAAAGCTGCATCAACAAATGTTGGTATAACTGATAGCTGGTGTAAAGGCTCAGGAAAATAAGGCACTGACTACAGAGCAGGGGAGGGCTTGGATGTGCCTCAGAATTATTATAAACAGAGAACTATTTCACTTTGTTGATTTTTTATATGGTCAAAATTCACATGCTCAAGACCATATGATCGACAATATAAATGTTGAAAAACAACTATGGAAAACAGTGTTTCCTAGAGATTGAGGTACAGTGGAGATCAAGGAATGTACCCTTTTCCCCACATTTTAAATGGTCGATTATATGGTCTCAGCCATGTGAATTTAGACAATTTAGAAACTGAATGACATACAACAGATCCTATAAATAATGGTATTCTAGGCGGGAGGAATTGCTAATAACCGGCATTAAGATTAAGACTTTTTTGTAGGGCACACAGTTTTCTGTGTCAGTAAAGTTCCAGGAAAACAGCTCAATTAAGCCCAGAGAAGTCCATGAGATCATTTCAGCTTTTAAGAAGCAAGTAAAGGGGAGATACAAGCTACCGATGACTTGCCAGTACTCGTTCAGTTTCTTTGCACTGATAACAGTAGACCAGTATTAATGTGGTTTGTTTGATGTAGTACTATTAAGCCAGAGATCCACTGACACCTGAAGATAGACTGTTGCAAGACAGAGGATCAATGGAGAGAAGCTGAGGTAAGATGAAGGGTCACTGATTCCTAGCAGCAGGCTGTGGTAAGATGATGTGTAACTAATTCCTGAAAGCCATCTGTGATTAAGGAGTTTCACCAATTCCTGGAGGCAGGCTATGGTAAGATGGAGGCTCAGTAACTCCTGGAGATAGTCTGTGCTAAGACTGAAGGTCATTGAGTCCTGAAGAATGACTGTGATAAGGCACAGGGTCACTGATTCCTGGAGACAGGTTGTGATAAGGCACAGGGTCACTGATTCCTGGAGACAGGCTGTGATAAGGCACAGGGTCACTGATTCCTGGAGACAGGCTGTGGAAAGATGCAGGATCACTGACCTGTCAGGCAGTCTATGGTGTTGTCATACTGAAGAAAGGGAAGGTTCCCATGCTGCATTATTTTACAGACCTATATCCATATTAATTCTCCATTATAAAATGTCCTGACTGTTACAGTGAAATGACTACTGAAGCTGCTTAGTGCAATCTGTGTGGATTTGTGGGAGAGTAGCACACCTAATACTAACAGCCATGATAATTAGACATGCAGGTTACTAAGGACAGACTCACCATTATGAGTGTAGGTGACAAAAAAACATTTCATAGACTGAAATGTTAATATCTGTGGTGAGTACTCAGAAGAATATGGTTTCCTGATGCCTTTGTGAAACTGCTGAGGACTATTTATAAAGGTCTGAATACTTGGATCAAAACCAATGCAGGACTCATGTTTTTTTTTTTTTTTTAGTTGAAAAGAGGGACCATGTAGGTGTGTCATGTGTCTCTCTTACTGTATGCCACATCTCTGCAGAAAAATAAGAAAAATCATCTCAGAATGAAGGTCCCCTGTATAAATGCTGCAATTAAACCTAGATCACAAAGTTCAAGCCTTTTATTTTTTCCCATCATTTGATACTACATTCATTTCAAACACACTCAAATGGCATTACAAATATGATGAGGAATTTTATGTGGGATAAGGGTAGCATGGAAGGAAGGAATTATTTCAAGGTTATGTATGACACTGGGATCCCTTATCATCTCATTTACTTCAGAGCTTCACAAGTGAGACTAATGTGCAGAAAAATTAAATGATCTACTCTCATATCCACAGGGAGAACTGAAAGAGGCACATAGAGTTTTATCTGGCTATAAATTTGGAGTAGATTTGGAGTAGACTAAAGATGACTCACTCTGCAAAGTGGTTAGTGAAACAAAATGTATTAAATGGCTGCGGGAATGTGTCAGCCCAGATTAAACTACATTGCATTTACTTGGCAGAAGGATACATTAAATCTATCACGCCTATTCATTAAGTGTCTCAGAATTCCATCTTCCTGCCATCCCTACCTTCTCCTTTGCCCCTCTTCCATTTCCTCTTGAATGCCTGTATGCATTCCCTTTCCACCTCCCATTCAGGTAGTCCATCCCTTTGGTCCACAACCATCCCCTCTATCAGAAAGTAATTTCAGACAGCCAAAAAGTAGTTAGACCCTGCAGTTTGTGGATATTCATCCTCCTTCCCACTTTGCTGCTTCTGTTCAGAATGACCACCTCACATCTCCTATACATGATCGTTGGCAGCAGCATCACACCCTCCTGTATTTTCCACTTTCACTTGAGAAGAAGTGAAGCTTTTCTAGCCTCAAGTTGCATCCCTTCTCCCCACCATGGATCTTTGTGGTTGTTTCCCTCTGAATACCTTCCAGTAGCTTGATGTCCTCTTCCTTATATGGTCTGCACAGTATTCAAGGTGTGGTCTGACCAAAGCTCTGTAGAGTGGAAGCATTACTTCTTTGTTTCTTGAATTCATTCTTCTAAGAATACACCAACAATCTGCTTTTTGCTGCCACTGCCCTTTCACTCTGCTTCCAGTTGTCTAATCCTGAGGTTATAATCACCCTTAGATCTTTGTCCTACTCTGTTGCCATTATTATAAACAGGCATCTATTTCATCTCCTTAACTTTTTAAATTGTTGAAATTCACATGGCTGATACTTTATGCCAGGGTTGTTGTAGCCCAAATTCAATACTGTGCACTTGCTTACATTGAACTGCAATTGCTAGTTTTCTGTCCATTTATTCAACCTTTCCATGTCCTTTGCTATAGCTCTTCTCCCATCCTATCTTTGTGCCATCAGGATATAGGATGATCCTATTCATTTTCTCTGATATGTCTGAAACAAACCCACTGAAGGGTTCTGGACCCATGACAGGTCCATATCATTCTCCACTCATTCTTGGCACACAACCTTCTGTGTCCTACCACTCAGCTATGCAGCTATGTAGCCTTTCAGTCTTGGTCCGGCCCCAACCTTCCCATCTTTACTATCATCATCCTGTGTGGAACATAGTTAAAGCCTTGATGAAGTCCAGCTGGTCGACATCTGCTGGTATTCTACTCTCAAGTTCACCTGCCAACCTGTCATTATACTGGATCATGTTTGACTGACAGCATCATCTGTCTATGAACTGATGCTGGCTGTTGCTATGGAGAATCTCCTCTAGGAATTATACCAGCCTTCCACTTAGGATGTTCTGTGTGGCCTTCCCTGGTACTGTAGTTCCCTTGATTTTTTTGTTTCTGACAACCTCATCTTGTTTCCCTTCATGAAAACTGAAATATAATGTTCACATAGTACCTCTGCTTTTTATAAATCTTCAGTGATATTCCTCTCATATTTAATTACAGTTCTGTGTTGGCTGTGGTGGTGCAGTGGTTAGCATTGTCGTGTCACAGCAAGAGGTTCTCTGGTTTGATTCTTGGCTGGAGTGCCTTCTGTGTGGAGGCTGCCTGTCCTCCCTGTGGTCAAATGAGTTTTAAAGACATGCAGTAGATGTGTGTGTGTGTGCGTGTGTGTGTGTGTGTGTGTGTGTGTGTGTGTGTGTGTGTGTGTTTCTGTGTGTGTGTGTGCCTTCTGTGAAGGTTGTGCACCGGGCTGGCAACCCAACACCGTAAACACTCCACTGCCAATCAATCTGTGGACCGGTGATCTGCTGTGGTGACCCCTAACAGGAGAAGCCACAAGAAAGTTTATTTTGATTGCAGTTCTGCCCCTCCCTCCCTTTCTTCCTTCTGCAATTTACCTAAAACAGCCTTGTTGCCTTCTTGAGTCTTTATGGTAACTCCCTTGAAATTTCATTTTTTTCTGCTTTTTAACATATTTGTTCTCTTTTTTGCTAGTCTTGCACAGTGTGTCATCTTCACCCCCTCTCTCTTAAATTTCCATCTTTGTTTACCCTATCTTTTGTGCTAAATACTAGTCTTCATTCCTTAGTAACTACATTGGCCTTCTTCTCTTTTTTTACCTTTTCAACTAGTTTTCAGACTCTTGTCCATAACCCTGGATAGTGCACCCTCTTCCCATTCCCATAGTGTATTCATTTGCTTAATTTGAGCCTGGTCTTCCCCTTATACTTGACTACTTGTATTCTTCTAAAATTTCATACCATCGTCTTTGTCATTTTTATTTTAACCCTGTTCCCTTAATCTAAACCACACCATTTCAGGACTCCTCTCAGTTGTGGTGTCTGGTGGATGATATATTGCAACAGTTCTCCAGTTCTTCCCATCTCCTTTATCTGAACTACCAGGATACTTAACCTGTCTTCTAATACTGACAGAACCCTCACCCCATTCCTGTTCTGGTGGTCATTCCCCTCTCTGACCTTATATCTGATGCTCTCCATTATGATGATCATTACTCCACTTCATATACCTACAACTTATACCCTGCCTCCTCCATGTTCTATCCATGCTTGTCATTGGACCATGTTTCTGTCATGTCAAGCATGTCTGCTCTCCAGTCCTGCACCTCCTGCATCCCTGCTTGCAGCTTACCCATTTCCTAACAAGTCTCTTTGCAATGTTACATAAGGCTCAAACACAATCCAATTCACCACGTTTGTTCTTCTGCAATGTTCTATTTTACCTTCTGTATATTGCCTTAACACTTACTGCCTCTTCTAATTATATCATCCTCCTTCTCTGCTCCCATATTAACTAAAGGTATGATCACTGAGCTGTCCCTTTCTGACCACTCACTAGATATAGCTGTTCCTTCTTGCTAAGATGAAGCCTACCTCTTGCATATTGCTGGCCTCTCTGCCACATCTCCTCCATCCTCCTGCCAGTCATTAGCCTCTCTCTCCTGCTCACAGCCACAGCCAGTAATTATACTTCTTAATCTTTTCTTTTTTTTGCATGTTGAGTGTTGGTAGACTTGAAAGTTTTGACAATGCTACCTCCAATCCCTCTATCCTGACATTTTTGAGCCACTTTTCTGGCCCTAGTAACTGCCACCTCAGCCGTCTTTTCTGACAGATCAGTGGTGTCTACAGTATGTGTTCTTCCCTCCCCTAATGATTGCTTTGCTCACCTTCTCCCCCATATTAGTCTAATACCTGAGGCTAATTTCACTGAGATCTGGCCACTCGCTTGTTTTGACCTCTAATATTGTTTGTGATTGAGTGTCCAGACACAAACCTTTTTTCTTTTATTTACACAGTCTATTCTCTCCCACTCTTTATATTCCACACCACTAACTCACCTATCTTCTAAAATGTCCACCTGCTTTCCCAAATCTTAGTCTTTGTCACAGCCACATGCTGGTTGCCTGTTTCCTGCTTGTAAGCTCTTTCTCATGTACCCTGTGCTCTTCCCACAATACGTCTCCACTGTTCTGTCTCTTTTTAATGTTCTGCCACTTCCACCTGGCTAAGTTGCCACTCTCTGCTCACCTCCCTCTGGCCCACCTTGATGTTGGATCCTGCCTAACCAGTTATTGTTCTGTTCCCTCATCACTCAACATCACTCTTTGCATGTTTCTTTCCATAACGGTTCCTTCTCTTTATCATTCCTTTCATGGTTGCATCTCCTAATTTCTCCCTTCACCTTATTCTCTGCTACCATGTTTGCTTGCCCTCTTCTGACAACTTCTGTAGATATTCTCTTGTCATCTCCCTTCCTCCACCTAATTTTCCCAACCCCTTCCTGCCTTAATGCCTCCTCTAGTTGCCTCCTATCTAGCACCGCACTCCATTCATGCCAAAACAGTAACATTTCAAGCTCCCACATTCTACTATGAAACTTCCTGATTCTCCTGCAAACTCCCATGTCTTCTACCATCCCAAAGTTCTGTAAGGCAAACAAATGCTCCGTGTCTCTAGCAGATCATAAATCACATCTTCATTCTTCTTGTCCAGCCTCTGCTGTTATTTTCACCCTCTCCCATTCTTGGATCCATGACCTTTTTTTTATATCATGTTATTTTTCTTTCTTGTTTACTAGCTAGGACTTTTCTGCTGTCTTTCTAAGGCAGGATTAAGTAGTATGTCAAAGGTGTCAAAAGTAAGAAAGGGGAGTTAATGGTGCAAAGTGAAAAGGTAGTGAATGGTGTTGGTAGTGCAGTGTGCACCAAGTTGGTGGACGGATATGAAAAGGATGGAAATGCTGTTTTATAAGTCTGGGGGAGGGTCTTCCCGCTACATTCATGGAGTACTCACCAGTATTAACAGTTGATGCTAAGACACTGAGGAGTTTTAATGTGGGTTTAAGGTTACAACAGGGACAGAGTAGTGAGGGTGGCAAAAAAAATCAAAAATAGAAAAAGAAGAATTTTGTCTGGCAGCTGTTACAGATCAACCCCATTCTACTTACTTTAAATAAAAAAAATGCTGTTTTTCATCTTCTCCCACACGTCCCCTGACTAGACCCAACCGATGACTTTTTTAAAACTCTAAGAAAAGCAAATTTGAAGTAAAACAGCGCTGCAATAAAACCAGAGCAAAACACAAGAAACTAAATTATACAAACCATCATAGTTATGGGTATGTGAAGGAAGCAATGGAAACCAATTGAGGGCTGGCCAGATGGAGAGGAAGAAAATCTACTTTGGCACTGGATGAATAAAAGTCACTGGGGAATGTTATGTCTTGTGTTCAGTACTGTGCGTCTAAAATGCAGTTGAATGTAATACGAGTAGCTGATGGGGGATTCCCTGATATAATGAATTAAGCCGAGGGAAGTCAGGACACCATGATATTGAAAACTAAGGTAAGAGCTTCTAAGAAAAATACAAGAGAACAGATTTTGGGCTGAAGTAACTTAAGGCTGTCTTCCACTCATGTCCTGTTTAGGAAGCAAGACATGAACAGTTTCCCACTGATAAGTTACTAAGTGTAGCATATGATGAGCCTCAATGAGCTTGAAAGAAGAACTGCTGGGTGGTTTAATCAGAATATGGCTGACACCATTAAAGTGCCAACATATATATATATATATATATATATATATATATATATATATATATATATATATATATATATCCAAAATGGAATTTATCCTTTGTCCTGTGTTGTGCGATCTTGGAGATGGTATATATAATTAGCAGGGGGTGTTGAGGGTGCAGTCTCCCACATAAGGGGTGCAGGGGGCTTGCACCCTGCATTAAAAATATTTTCAATATTTTGAGTTTTAGATATTTTGATTTTCAGTCTTTTGAACTTTTGATCTTCTGACATAGACCCATATATAGACATATAAACTTTGATATGTTTCATTCCTAATTATGTACCCCCAGTCCAGGAAATTTAATATTTGCTCTATGTCCCTATCATTTTTTTTTTTTTGCACTTGGACTAGCATCCAGTGCATGTTTTGACATGCTATTGTTTTATGCTGGAGTTGTGATTCAGAAGAAACAGGGTGTGGTCATGTAGAAGGATAATATCTTTTAAGAAGGATAACACAGAAAATCTGTTTAATAAACTATGTGAAAACAAACGACACTAGTAAAAAACAATGGTTTTGCGTATTTTATGAAGTGTGAGAGTGGACTACAGCTGAGAAGGTACCTAAAAAGACTGCAACCAGGAACCAGAAGAAGATAGACTCCCTTGAAGTTAATCATCTGAAAGAAATATTGGAATAATTTGCCTGCAGAGAGGATAAGTTTACAATGACTAAGAACTGACAGACACATTAACAAATTATGACTGCAGTTAAGATAAGAGGATTCCTTACCAGAGGATTAATGAAAGGTTTAAGAGTGCAATAAAAATGTAGACAAGAGGGTGATGCTTAACTGGGGCAAACAGGAAGAAAACAAAGTTATCACCAGGTACAAATAACAGAAAGGATTAATCTGAACTTCCTACTTATACTATTACTATCACTTGATATTCATACAAAATGTAAGGTCTTTTGTAACAATGACACTTTACAAACTGCTTTCTTTCCTATGAGAATAACAAGGTAGAATTATTGACGTACTACTGATATGTGGAATTTTTATAGCATTAGTTGAAAACATGTCATGATTTCAGTTTGTTTTATTGTTTACCATTAGGATGAAATTACATTTACAAGAATTACACATGTACTTTTCACCTATAATTGGTAGTATAATGGTAAACACCAACCCTAGTCTTAAAATGATAAGAATAATGCATAATTTATTTCTTTTTTAACTTTACTTAGCATATGGTTATAGGCTTTCTTTTATATTGCGTTGTTGATTTGAATTACACATTCTGACGAAGATTTTGACAGCTTTTTATTCCCTGTACAATACTCTTTCTGCTAGTATATTAACATTTTTGAATAACAATGCTTTTATACTTTCAAAGAATGAAAATAAATGAGAAAAATACAAAGTAATGCTAAAAATACAAACCATAGCTCTTAACCAAAAAAAAAAAAACTGAAATAAAAAGATGTATATAAAAGCACGGTATCACTATATGATGAAGATCATTCATGAACCTTCATACTCTTCAGTGCTGCCAAAACATAGACCAAAACTACAAGTTACTAATTAAAAACTCCTTAACCTTCACCCAAAATAGAAAAAGTAGATTAAGTGATGTGTGCGTGTATGCGTGCGTGTGTGTATTGGGGGAAACTTGAAGTAAGAGATATAAATGATATCTGGCATTGCAGGGAGAGGGTGCAGCTTATGTGATGTGTAACAAATACTACAGCACCTTACCTTATTTATACATCGCTGCAGTAGTGGTTTTATTGAGTAAATGTGGACAAAACACAGTCCCCCAACCTTAGTCAGTCAAAACACTTCATCCAGAGTTTGACATATCAGATGACTAGGTCTTTTTGCTGTGTTGCGATAAATTTAGAGTGACTGTATTAAAGAGAGGTGTGGAAGGTGTCATCCACCTATGAGAGTGAGGGAGGCTTTGTTCCAGAAAGATAGTTTTTGCATTCTCTTGCGCACATGCACATATCCAACATATTGCTTCAATTGAGACACGCTCTTATTCACATAAATAAATCATCTATATTATCGGTTGCTTAGATAACAATATCATCAAACACTTTGAAGTGACTGTGTGAGACCATAGCTCTCAACCTTCCATCTCCAAAATGAGGAACACTAGCCCTCATAATGTGGAACAAATGGGCAAAATGTGGAACACATACTAATGGCTTACTAACAAGTTCAACTAGGAAGGCCATAGGATGGTTAAAACATGCTGGTTTTACTTATAAAGATGATCTTTTAATGAATTAATATGATGTATTTCTATTTACCATGGATTTCACTTAAAAAATTCCTAACACTGAATGTGTGGCAGAGTCTTTCAATGTGGAACATTGAGGAACTTTGAAGAACATGAACTTTTTAAGACCCAAAATGAGGTACGTTCCTCATAATGAGGTGCACTTGAGAGGTATGTGTGAGACGGCTCTGAATCAATTTACAGTATATGTTTGCAATTATAGACAGCATTGACGTTTAGCAGTAAATCTTTCACGGTGGTCGATATGGTACAGCTTCCACAGTTTCCCAGGCATTTCAAATTCATTGCCACCCTGTTCTTACTAGAAGATAGTCTGCTTACATCAGACTATCAGGTATTCTTGTTTGTTTCATATTATACAGAGAGGGCCAAAATGTGTAGACAAGTTTATTTAACTTGCAGAATGATGTAGTGAAAATCCATTTAGCCACAGTTTCTTCATAAGTTCGGCGCTAAGTGCGGTACTACTGGGTGACAGCACAGCCTGCATAGCAACATACCCTAATGTTTTGTCCACAAGCATAAAGATACATTTCACAGCAATGTCAGTTTGTGGTCCCTGCCCAACTACTCCATAAGGAGGATCTTTGTGAAAATTCAATAGCGTCTGCACGTTCTAACTACCAGGATCCTAGCAGCTACTGCACAGCATAAGAGATCAAGATTCTGCCCCTGTCATTACTCCCCATGCTATATTCAACCCTGAGCACCCAGAAAGCGTAAACCATACAGGAAATCTGCTTCCAGCTGTCTTTTCATGCAGTCACACAAAATACAAATGCACTCCTTAAACAAATGGTTATACAACTTAAAATATCTACATTTAAATTAGAAATTGCATTGAGGATGACAATCAGTTGCAGTCTCTAACTCCCTTCTAAGCTCAGTAACTATGAAAAACCTAGATTACAATCTACAGTGCATTTGGGGGCTGACTTTCAGGTTGTTGTGTCTTTCGGTTTCCCGGTTAGGGGTCGCAACAGCGGAACTGTGGTCCACTAATGATTGGCAGTAGATTTTTACATACCGAGTTGCCGGCCCTGACGCACAACCTTCAACGAAGGTGCGCCCATTCACGCATGTCTCCACACAGAAGACGCTCTAGCTGAGAATCGAACAGGACAACGTCTTACTGTGTGGCGACAACGCTACCACAGCACCACCACCGCAGTGTGGGGGGCTGCCTTTCAGGTCTCTCTCTGAAATGATTATCACTTAAATAAACTGCATTTTTTCTCCCCAAAGCTATCATCTACCACTCAACTTCTCTCCTAATTCGCCAAGTGTACTGAACCTGCCTTCACCTCCCCAGGCTCAATCTGTTCAGATGCCCATGGTGGTACAGGAGATTGTGGAAGGTGGCACAGCATCACACTTATTCCATGGTGTGTGCCCTCATTTATGCCTCCTCACAGCAGCCTTGGCATCTCCAAAATTGCAATCAGGAGATGCATGTGCAACTTCACAGCTAAGCATCTCACAGTTTAAGCAGCATGGTTTTAATAATAGTTTTTCTTCAATGAGAAATATATAACTGAACAGGTTGCTTTCCAACACATTTGGATGTCAACCCAACAATGAAACACATACAGGGCTTGATAATTAAGTAAACTGACTTACTTACTCAAAAGAACTCTTTTAAATATAACCACTGGCTGCTCTTCTCAATATACCTTTGATGGTAACCATGTATTATGTGTATTATGTTACAGCTATAAGCTGCTCGCAGCATGTACACTGCATAATAAAACTTCATACTATTGTTTGAACAGGAGACAGAGAAGGTTTGCAGTTTCTCAACTATAAGTACTTATCATTTTACAGTGTACCAATGAATTAATAGCTGACAACAGAAAAGTACAATATTGACCAATTATTGCTGTCCCAAGTCAATGTACAGTTATACAAATAAACACTAAAAGCATAAATAAGTAACTAAATAAATAAATAAAGTACAGGTCAATATAAAGATTAAATGAAAACTCTGCTCAACACAAGCAGAGTCATTCAGTTATTCAACAAAATGTTATAAAAGCCAAAGAACAATTGTTAATGCCAAATGGCTTTATACTGGAGATGAACTGCCACAATTGTGGCTAAAGTTGCATTATAAATAAAATGTGAAATTGTGATAAACTTGGAAAAAGAAATAAGGTCAGTAGCCCTTATTTGCATTCAAAAATGCTATATTACATAAGGTAAGGGTAGTCAACAAAATATGTTTCCTGTCTTGAGCAATGTGTGATACTAATTATTTTGCTTAGTAAAGCTAGGCATTGACCAACATCTTTAATTTTTGCTACTTCTGACAACTTATATTGTATTGCTCTTTGTTCACTCAAGTTCCATTTCAAATTATTGCATTAGCTGAAATAGCTGTGATGATTGTGGAGAGATGTGTGAAGGCTGTCAGCCTAGTCAAATAGAATTTGATATATAATTCTGGCATTTGTAAATAAATGTAAAAATACAAGCATGTTTTCTTGAGTGTAAAAGAATACTGTGAAATGTGGAACTGCAAAATATGTGACAACATTGCACTCTACTGGCCCAGTGAAGCATGTTGTGACCCTTTAATGTTAGAACTCAGCTCCAGTGAGTCTGGATGAAGGTTTCATGTCCATTGTTTTAAGGCTAAAGTTTATGACCAGAATTTAGATATGGAATGTGCTTTTTTGCTCTGGTTTCTGTTAGAGTATACATGTGAAATGTCTTGTATTGTAAGTTTCTGAGCAGGTGTTAGATTGCTAAATAATGCAGTTTGTTTGCCTGGAAAAACCTAAGTGTCAACATGATGTAATTTGGGAGGGACCCAGCAGACATGTTTTTTAGTAATGTTTAAATACTGTTTTCTCACAAGAGACTGGAAGCATTTTGATCTTGATATCCAACTTATCAGTACTCTGCCTTATGCTCACATGTAAGTTTTTGCACTGTGATTTCTTGTAAGAATAGTTAAAGCTAGTAAAGATTAATTAGGCATTTTTCTTTGAAATCAGACCTGTCCTACTATATTATTTTAAGTTTCTGTGTGTGATTTCTGAACTCTTAGATATCTCTGTGGTGTAGTAGTTTTGTATTGTTTTTTAATTATTTATTATTAAATATTTTTAAAACCTTCTACCTGTGGCTGGTTTATGTAGAGATAAATTATGCTTTAGAGTACATTATATATTTATAGAGTTTACTGTCTAAGCCCTTCCAATAAGCCTAGACTGAATAGTCACATTACCATTGGATAATAATATTGCACAGTAATGATTGGACACCCTTTTAAGGGCCTTTTAGTAGCTGATATTATTAGCTGGGTGGTGGCAGGGAATTTCTTTTTGTTTATATAAGGTAACAGATTTGTTGTTTAATGGAACGTTAGAAAGCTGTGAGCCAAAATGCTAGTTCTTCTTGTCACTGAATAAAATATTTTTAACTGCATACATAAGTGCCAGGGGTATTCGCTATACTGATATTTTATCTTATTTGGCAATTTTCAAGTGAAGAAATGAAAAGGATAAAAGAAAGGGAATTTTTAGGGAGCCTGTACCCCTAAACCCCAATGCTGAGGCAACCTCTTCTTTAATTATATAAAATGCCTCCAAGGATGGCTACTATGATGAAGCAAAGTCCATTCATGAGGAGTTTCATCTGAGTTAACACTAGCATGTACTGTGCCTGATGGGAAGTAATTCTTGGGGGGGGGGGCAGAATACAATTCTGTTGGAAGACGTAATGTAAAGTGTAAATTGGGTATTGTGGAATGTAAACATACACTGAATAAAGAACTGGTTGGAAAGGAGGAGCAGGTTAAACAAATGAAGCAGATCATTTTATTTTAACTTAGGAAATGTGATGGGAGTACAAAAGAAGTTCTGAGAAGTGAGAAATATAAGTAGTACTCAAGGTGAGACTGTGATATATAAGAGTAAAAGCAGCATAGTCTTTGTCAAGTAGAAATAATAGTAACTGAAATTATGTTAAAAAATGAAACTAATACCGAACTGTGGGTGTAATAAATCTGCAGTATAGAAAAGAAAGCAGAAGAAAGAATGTGAGGTCACAACATTTAAATGTCTGGGGAGTGATGCGATAGTATTGATGGGAAATGTATTCTTTTAATTTTGAGTATGCTCACACACATACTACAAATAATCCCATTGTCTCTTTATGGCTTAGATATCAAAGCATTTCAAGGTAAGTCACTACTGCCATCAATCTGTTCTTACATGCCAAAGATACAGCCTCTCTCCAGGGTCCTTTGCCTCCACAGAATATGTCCCGTATCTTTCCCTTGTAAGGTGGGTTCTTGCCCAGAAGGCAAAATAACCTGAATGTGTTGTGTGGGTTGTACAATGTCTTAGTGACCAAGCAGTGGAATGGCTAAGGAATGGGCATTATATTATAGCTGGTCAGTGGGCTTGTGTATATATGTGAGTTGAAACCCTTCCTCTAGGCATGCTGGCTCCTTTAAATAAGCTGCTACATGCCATACAATGTATGCAAGGCACATCTTTGCCATGCCAGGTCTTATCTGCCACCCTGCTACACTGTATGTGCAGATTTTCAGACTTTCCTTTCTCCACCAGGCCAGCCCTTCCAGTCTGTCAATCCTCTCCCTGAGACAGGAACAAAGGCCCATGTTTCTGTATTCCTGTGCCTCACTGCATCATCTTCTTGAGCTAATATGGCCCATGTTGCCTAAATAACTGTCAGCACTTTATCCTTCTGTGATAAAAACCCAACATTGGAGTTCTTTAAAGGTGAAAATCGTTTCAAAGATCTGTGGCTTGGAAAGGAGAACTATATAGGTTCTGCCAGAGGTGATCAATGTTCTTCCTTTTGCAGGATTAAAGTAAATTAATTCTTATCTTACTGAAAGGTAACTAAACTAACAGACAGACAGACAGAACTGAATACGTTGTAGGAGGTAACCCCACAATACTCACATGTAGGAAGCTGTGCTTCCACACTCCTACTGCTATTATTTTGTAATTCTTATCATCTTAGGACAGCAGCAGTACTTTGCTGCGATGCAAAATCAAATATTTCTCTTAACCCCAGGTGCTACAAAAACACAATTTGAGTATAGTAGTAGTAGGGAAGTTTGGGAGGTTGTGGTAGGCGAGACAGTCTTTTTCCTTAAATTGGAGAATGTCATCTGTAAGGGTCAAGAGAGCTTTCACAATGCTCCTGCCTATCATTAATTTGTGCTAGTTTCTCAAAAGTGTGCCATATTTTATAGGGTATATAGTATAACATCAAAGTTATAATATCAAACCCTATGCACCGAATGCTGAAAATAGCGAAGCTGCAGAATATCGAATACTTTCCTAGGGAAAGTATTCGGTGGGCCGTTTCTGCAGCTTCGCTATTTCCTCGACTGTGGAGTGAAAGTTATGGACCAGGTTAAGGTAAGTGTGCGAACATATCGGGTTAGTGTGAGTGTGTGATAGTTAGGGACCTTAGGGTTAGGAAGCGGGTAAGGTGAATGTGCAGTAGGGACCTTAGGGTTAGGGAGCAGGTAAGGTGAGTGTGCAATAGGGACCTTAGGATTAGGGAGTGGGTAAGGAGAGTGTGCGATAGGGACTTTAGGGCTAGGGAGCAGGTAAGGTGAGTGTGCGATAGTTAGGGACCTTAGAGTTAGGGAGCGGGTAAGGTGAGTTGCGGTAGTTACGGACCTTAGGGTTAGGGTTGGGTTAAGGTAAGTGGATAGCTAGTAGTGTATGTATGGTTTAGTGTAGGATTTTGTGAAGTGTATGTGTGTGGATTATTTATTTTGGTGTGCTTGTGTTGTGTGTATGTTTGTCGGAACAGCACATTTTTCCCTGGGAAAAAATTTGCTATTCTGAGTGTTCAATGTTATAGTCTTTTGATCAAAATGGTTCAATATTATAACATTCGAAGTTTTAAGAATTTGATGTTATAATATAGACCCATTTTATAAGTATTGCTGTGGCTGGATATATTTATTTCTCTTTTATCATTTGTCTCTGTTTCTGGGAAAGTCTAACTGGATTAATACTAATTTTCAGTGGAGGCCCAGGGAAAAAAGCTCCATTTGCTTAAGTTGCATTATACTAAGTTCCAGTCACATATGCAGTATTTAAATTTATATACAAACAGTGGTTACATTTCCATTTATAAACAAACAGTAAAAAAAAAATATATATATATATATATATATATATATATATATATATATATATATACACATATATACACATTCTAAGATTTTATATAGGTACACTTTGCCAGAATGCTAACAAGAGAAAGGATAAAAATATTTTTGCAATTGAGTTAGGGGGTGAGATTTTGTGTAGTTGTCATTTAGATCCAAAGTCAACTACATTTTATTTTGGGCCCAAAAGATATCTTTCTTCTCACAACCTGCTGGACCAGCCTTCAGCAAAGGTATCCTGCTTTCACAACTAGAATCTGGCCTACTCTCAATGCCACTGCCTTACAAAAAACACTTCCACTTTAAGATCCCTTTCTAATAAAAATCTTCTGATTTCATCACCTACTTAACTCGGTGTGAACATCACTGCAACTGTCTGGAAAAGGTAAATTGGCTACCCATTTATGGCAAAGCCAGCCTCCTTCATGTCTCCCTTTTCTTCAGACTTCTGCATCAAGACACACTGTGCCCCCTAAGTATGAGACTAATTACATCTAATCCATGCTGCAACCTAAGGAACCAATCCTCTAATGACTCTACTCTTACAACTCCATCCACTAAACTTCATTCCACAGACCAGCTTCTCTGTTCTTGCCCCTAATCTGTGGCAATCATTTCCACCTGATCTTACTGAAATCAGCTACTACAAACAGTTCAGACTTCAGTTCAATCAATACTTCGAAAACACCAAGTAAAACAGATGGAATCCACTTGAGCCACTTAAATTGAAGATCTTTTAATATCCACAAGGTTTAGCGCTTTCGTTCCAGTAATGGAACTTCCTTAGAACAATCTCAATTAAACAACCAACACATTTTATATTTAAAAACAACTTATCAAAAACAAGATAAAAGTCACATGATACAATACCTTAAAAACGTATACTGCATAATTTTTTAATTTTAAAATTGGTGTTATAGAACACCCATCATTTAAACCAGGAGGGGTCAAGGCGTTTAATCTAATTTGCCATTTTAATTCTTGTTCACTAAGGTGTTTGTCAGTCATTTTACCTGAAAATGTCCTTTTTAATCTGCTGTATAGCCAAAAAAGACAAAAGAATGTCTGGAATTGGCCATAATATGTCTATACAGAGCATTTGTTGTCTTTTTCTTTTTGATGTCAGCATTATGGTCATAAATACGATCCTTCAATTTCTGAGAGGTTTTTTCAATATAGAAAGAAGGACATTGCAAACACTGTGCTAAACAAACAACATTAGAGGTAGTACAATAGCAATGTCCATTCACATAATAATCTTTTCCTCTAATATTAAATTTATCAATCTCTATTATGTGCTTACATAGTGTGCAATGGCCACATTTAAAGGTACCCTTCCTTGTCAAAGGTCTATGAAATATTGTATTTTCTACTAAAAACTTCAGTGATCTATACTTTCTATAAATAATGCTGGGTCTCTGTCCAAAATTTTCCAATAGGATGGGATCCGTTGTAAATAGTGGCCAATTTTTATTGCTTACAGTAGCTATTTCTGCACTGTCCAGAGTGTAAGCAGTAATAAAGGAATGTTTCATCATTTTATTACTGTCATCCACACCCTCTCTATTAAATCTAACACCACCATCTAAAATTGGATTATAAATGCCCAAACTTCTTTTTACAATGATCTTCGATTTTATGTCCTGCAAAAAACAGCTGGATAACCTCTACTAAGAAACATCTCCATTAATTCATTACATTCAAAATAAAAAATGTCAGTGTCTGATATACAAGCAAGCCACACCAATTGTCCTTTCACAACCGACTTTTTTTGATGATGAGGATGCCAACTTAAATAATGTAAGTAGTTGTTAGAAAAAGTGAGCTTGCGATAAATAGAAGAAACATAACACCCCATATGGATGTTTTTACTAATTAGTACATCCAAAAAAAGCTATTTGGTTTACATCATAATTATGGGTAAAGCTCAAGAAATCAACCTTATTATTGATATACATCAAAAATATTTTTAATCTTTCTTTCGTGTCTACCCACAATAAAAATAAGTCGTCCAAAAATCAGGTGTATAATGACCAACATTTTCCATAAGGGCTACTAAAAGTGTAAAGTGTATTGGTCTTCCCATTCGGCCATTACATAATTGGAAAACGTGGGTGTGCATGCCGCTCCCATGGCAACCCCCATAGTTTGGGTAAAAAATTACCCTTCAAAATGTAAGAAATTATCTTTCAAAATGATTTCCATAAGAGTGACCATAGTGTAAACCCTATTGGAATCAAATTTACCCGATTTTAACAACTGGTTGTCAAATCACTAAAGACCAATGTTGTGTGGGATGACAGTGAATAAATTGCAAACAATTGTCACAAAATGACAGTTTGGTTAAAAATCAACTTCACTCAACTTTTGCAAAAAATGCTATGAATCCTTACATACTTGATTAATTTTAACAAACTCTTTTTACACATATTGTCTAAAATCTTTACAGTAAAACTTGTTTTTGACCATTTTGCATCCACAATTGGTCTAAAAGGGGGTTGTTGGATGTTTCTATGTAATTTTGGTATGCTAAAAATTTTGGCTACCACTGGTTTATCATTGAGCATGAATTCACACTCATATTTTTCGAGTGAACCTTTAATCAATAGATCAAATAACAGGGCGTCTATCATGTGCAATATTAATTTTGTTTAATGATGAAATCTCATATTCATCACTCAATAGTACCTGATTCATTGTATTTACATAATCAGTCTGGTTCATTATACCCAACCACCCACCCTTGTCAGATTTCATGATTCTTAAGTCAGACATCATTTAATACTTTTTGTTCACTAACAGTTTGCCAAAGGCACTTTACACTTTTCCATACAAATGTCTCTGATATGTAACTGACTTTTTAAATATTAACCAAAAACTGTTGTAAAGGTGGGTTAAAAACACTAGAATGATGTAAAACACTGTTTACTGACCTATCTACATTATTAAACCACAAAGATAAATTCAATTTCCTGATAAACAGTTTTAAGTCTATGAAAGTGATAGTAATGTCTGCCCTCCTGCTAGGCACAAAAGTAAAACCTTTTGATAACAAATCCGCGTGAGCAGAAGTATTATCTTTGGAAGAATAATTAAAATTTTAAAGTCATTTACCACATTTGTAATGATTTCAACTTCAGTTTGCTGAATGTCTGTGGGTACACCAAAAAGATCTATTTGTGATATTGGTTCCATTTGTGAAACTGTTTGGGCTTCACTCCCTGCTGAATATAGTTCTGGTTGATAGTCTGCGTGGATGCTTTGCCATTCCACCGCTGTTGTCCCTGTATCAGCTCAGATAACCTCACTTCCCCCTGTTCTAAAGGGTTGGGATTGTTGCCTGAAAATGAATTTATAACTTCCAATAATGTAGGTTGACTTGTAGACAACTGATTGGCCATTGTACTTCTGTGACCACGGAAGCCAGGGGAGGTTCAGATACACTTCCCCATTTTGAAATTCCTTAATATCCCTTTTAAATTTTGTCGATTTTCACTGTAGAACCCTGCTACATATGGTACCCACTTTGTTGAACACATTCACATAGTTGGTCTCATAGTTGGCAAATAGTAAGACATTTTTAGTAGAAGAGTAAAGCACATCCGATCCATTAGATATTTTGTCAAGTTCAATGTCATTGTGTTTTATAAGTAAATGCATTATCTCTAATAAACTGTGTAGTTCAGCCAAAAAATCAGGTTTATCTGCCACACCATTAGGAAAGCGCCAAACTCTCAGGCCCCTCGGGATAACTTGGGCTTCAATGTTTTTCTTTAGGTATACGTTTTCCAAATGTAGGTTTTTAAACTTTTGCAGTTTTGTTTCAAACTGCCTCAACTGCACAGACAAAGTAGGAGTTGAATTCAGTCTAGGAATAACAGGCTCACTTTCCACATTAATACAGAATTTATTTTTCTTCCAGTCCAAGAACTGAAAACTATTAGGAACTGCTATGCTGGTACTCGTACTTGTCAAATTAAGCTGACCAGCATTAAGCCGTAGTTCATTTTCATTACAGCGTTGGTTGCTAGAAGTGGGCTAACTGGCTCATTTGCTGAATGAGCTGAGTTAAATCATCGATTTAATCAATACTTAACTGACCAATATAAGTGTACATGTCATACCACAGATCATGCCACTTAACTCCCATGGTTTCACCATTGCATTCATTCCAGAAAGCATTGTCTGATTAATCTTTTAAATTCTCTAATATATAAACTCATACCTACTGCTTCCTCATCTGTCCTATCCATCCTGTACTATAGATGTAATATTCACTTCCCTTGTTATTAGCATTTTACAAGTTTTACTCTGTTCACTGGTAACATTTACGTCCACACTTGTATATACTATGTCCATTCTTTTGAACATCGCACAAGGGGCAAGAGATTCTTTAACTTAACAATGGAAGAGAACAGGGTTTTACAGAGTCTTAGATCTGACCCTAATATAGTTATAAGTCCTGCTGATAAGGGTGGCTCAGTGGAAGTAATGGATGCTACATTTTATTATAACTCAATGAATGAAACGTTAAAAGATGACAGCACATATAAGAGTGTTGCCTTATATGAGGTTGATTCATTGAGTGAACGAGTTAGGAACACTTTGCATGAATGCATCCTGAATGGTGACATAACGAAAGATCTTTTCGAATATTTAAGTGTCAGTTATCCATCAGTGCCTTGCTTACATGGGGTGCCTAAGATACACAAACAACCCACTATTCCCCCATTTAGACTGATTGTAGCAGGTGCAGATTGGATCACTGAGACATCTTCTCTAGATAGAGAAGTTTTTGCGACCTGTTTTGGATAATTGTTACTAGGTTTTATGTGACACTAAGCAATTTTGTCATGATTTATACGACTATCCATATAGGTTGTCTAAAAATGTATGACCTTTTATGGTAACTATTGATGTCAAGTCTCTTTTCACTGTAATTCCTAACATCGAAGGGGTGAATATGATGAAATTATTTTTACAGCAATGTAATCGATACAATGAGCATTTTATTGATTTATTGTGTTTTCTCTTGGAGGTTGTTTTAGAACATAACATATTTGCTGTTGATAATTGCTATTACCTGCAGTTTTCTGGCATAGCTATGGGCACTTCTTGTGCCAATAGCTACGCCAATATAGTAAAGGGCCAATGGGAAATGAATACAATTCTCTCATTTGAATACATTATGGATATACGTTATTCATCCTCATTTTGTTGATGATACTTTTATTCTGTGGGGTGGTATGCTTGATCAGCAATATGCATTTTTGGAGTATATATACAGCATAGTAATTCATTTTTATCATTCTTTATGAATGCTTCTGCTACATATATTGAATTTCTCGATCTTAAGGTATGTAGATCTGAGGATGGGGTGCTTTTTACTAAATTACATAGAAAAGATTGTCATAGGACATCATTATTGTATTGATCTAGAATGCATGCCCCTCATGTTTAAGAATATAGCGAGTGGACAAGTTATGCGTATGTCTAGACTTAATGTTAGGGATGAAGACTTTGTAGCTGATTTGGAAAAAACAAATAAAGCCCTTAAGAATAGAGGATAATGAGATTCAACTGGCCAAATGTAAAGCAGCTACATTATGTGGAACTGAGGCGAAACCTTTTTTTTTCCATTGTAGATTGATTATAAGATTGTAAGTGTGGCTAGTAATAGATATTTGTCAGTCCCTATGGTGTTTAGCACTGACACTCCAAGTCTGAAATGCATCATAGCAAAACAATTGGAATATATTTCAAATCTAGGTGCTTAGGATTTCCCTCTCTCTTCCCCCCTTGGCTGACCTGGTGTGACTTAGTTTGAACTCTACAGTTCCCTACAAAACGGTGTCTACAGGACTGCAATCAGTTTCACTCAACATTTAAACAGATTGAACTCTACAGTTCCCTATAAAGCGGTGTCTACAGGACTGCAATCAGTTTCTCTCAACATTTAAACAGATTGAACTCTACAGTTCCCTACAAAACGGTGTCTACAGGACTGCAATCAGTTTCTCTCAACATTTAAACAGATTGAACTCTACAGTTCCCTACAAAATGGTGTCTACAGGACTGCAATCAGTTTCTCTCAACATTTAAACAGAGTAGGTTGCACACACAAAAGCATTTGTTAAGCTTTCACTTACAGTGCTTTGTAATTAAGCAGGTCACCATATTGGTCAGCCATAGGGCTCTTTGTTTCTACTTGAGTGGTTGCCTCCTTCCCCTGTAACTGAAGTAAATTGACTCTTACATTAAGAGCTGTAATACTTACCTTATAGCTTTAGGACACCTTAGGAAACCTTGTAAACTGCAATAGCCCCGCTATGTTTGCCCTCGCTACGCTTGGGCTCTCTTCGCTCCCTTCCCTGCCCCCAATTCCCTCCCACCCCCAGTACCTCTACATTTATAGTACTATAACCACTCCCCCACTTTCTAGATCTTATCTGCTTTCATCTGGGATAATTCCACCCAACCCATTCTACTACCTACATTTTAATAGCACCTATTAGCTTTCATCTGGCATTCTCCCATCCCCCTTCCAGTACTTTTACCTCACCACTCTATCTTCTGGTGTTGCATCACCAGGTAAAACAGTTCCTTAACTCACTAGCTGAATCACAGATAATGATATACTCCTCTTTACTACCCCTCTTGTTCACACCATACCTCCTTACCTTGTATGAAAACCAGTTTCTCACAGGATTTCAGGTCCCAAAAGGCCAAACTATCACCCCAGCTGTAAATCCTTCCACCTTCAACCATACTTACAGTACCAGATCCTATCCAACATCTTGTTCAGTCTATCAACATCTCAACCCCAGGTACATTAGCTCTAGATCCAAACACTACCACAAACTAATAAACAAATTCCTGAAGTTCATCACCAAGTATAGACTCAACCTAATACTTGGTGGTGATATTCACCCCAACTCTGGCCCACTCACTTCAGATACACATAATCCCTCTACTTGCAATCTAAGCTACAAACCTACAATTAATAGGCCAACTAACTCTCTCCTAGTCTGTCATCTCAATATTAGAAGCATTAATAACAAGGTACATGAATTGCATGCACTTCTGGATGTCCACTCCCCTGAGATTTTCTGTTTATCTGAAACCTGGTTAAAACCTAACACTAAAGACAATTAAGTGTTACCACCTGGGTACAACATACACAGGCTGGATCGTGTTTCGAGGAAGGGGGGTGGGGTAGCTGTACTCTATAAACTGAGTTGAATGTCACCATAGATGTAATACAACCTCCTCAGATTAATAACTCAGAGATTCTTGCCACCAAATTGCAACTTAATAAAAATAAATGCATTAATATCATCTGTATGTACATTCCCCCAGGTAACAATATATCTACATTTGAAGATATCCTGCACTGGCTATCATGTCACTACCCCCAAGAAACCCTACTACTTGGAGACTTTAACATAGACTGGGGCACCTGTTCCTCAGAATCCCCAACCACCCATATTAGCCTGCATGCATTTACACAAATCATATCCACCCCCTACCAGGATAGGTAAACCCAACCAAAAAGAAAGTATACTTGACTGAGTACTCATAAACAACCACCCCCAACTGTACACCTCTGGTACCCTCCCTGATGGCCTAAGCGATCACCTTCTCACATATGTACTTAAGCACAAAATCATTAATTCCCAACAACCCTTACTCAGAAAGGTTAGAAACAATAAAAACTTTGACCCTGCCAAATTCCAACAAGAACTAAACTCGTGTAATTGGTCTATTCTAAAACACCTCCCCTTAGAGGAAGCAGTAGCATGCTTTAACAACAAATTCCTTGAGATCCTTGATTTGCATGCACCTGTTCATTCAAAAAGAACCAAGGCAAAAACTGCACCATGGCTTTCTATAGAGTCTAAACTCAAAATTACCCTTAGAAACAAAGCATGGGCTTTATGGCGTTCTTCTAAAGACCCTCAAGATCACATTAAATACAGGCAATCCAGGAACGAAACCAAAAAGTCAATTTTACAAGACAAAAAACAATACTACTGTAATTTACAGACAGTAAATCAAAATAACCCTCAGAAGTTTTGGGCAGGTTTAAATAATCTACTACATCCTGGACAAACTTCAACCCCAATCCCTGCTGCTACTATTGATAAAACCCCTGAAGATGTTTCTGATAGTTTTAAACAATTCTTTACTGAGACAATTCAAGCCCTAGCTAGCCAACTACCTCCTAGCTCCCCTGGTCCTGAAAGTAGTACCCCTAGAAACCTACTCGCGTTCAGCTTCCAACCAGTTGCCACTTCACTTATCCGTACCTTGATCAAAAAATTAAAACCCACTACACTTTCTGCTGATCAACTCCCTGCCGAGTACCTACAAAAATCAGCTGATGCTATTGCTTACCCCGTCTCAATACTAATCAATCGAACCATAGCAGAAGCTAAAATTCCCACCATCTGGAAAATATCCTATGTAATCCCACTTCACAAAGGTGGCAGCTCTACTGAATTCTCCAATTATAGGCCAATAGCTATACTCCCTCCACTTGTAAAGATTATGGAAAAATGTATTCATAGACAACTCATGCACCACCTAATCCAGAATCGCCTTATGGCAGACACTCAGCATGGCTTCCGTCCTCATCACAGAACTACTTCAGCCCTCATAGCCTTTACTAACACCATAAACCATAATCGCAACAATAATTATATATCCTCAGCCCTCTTTTTGGATCTTTCCAAGGCATTCGATATGGTTGATCACCAACTTTTAATCCACACCCTGCAAACATTCTGTCTAGATACTGGAGCCCTTCAATGGTTTCAATTCTACCTGAATGGTCGACAGCAGGCTGTCCTCTGGCAGAACAAACTCTCTAACCTTCTACCTAACACCCTTGGAGTGCCACAAGGCTCTATACGAGGGCCCTTGCTGTTCTCCATCTTCATTAACGACCTTTATACTGTCATCCCAAAAGTCAGCTGTATCCAATATGCTGATGACTCTACTCTGATTTGCTCAGCCACATCTCCAGTAGAGTTATGGTCAGCTACCCAGACCACCTTTAATACAGTAGAAAACTGGCTTTCTGAACATCGTCTGATCCTAAATCCCAAAAAAAACTAAAATGCTGTTATTTTCGCCAACACGTAGGTCTACCGCTTTCACCTTTACCATAAAATCAAATGATGGCACAATAATTTCCCCTGACCCATCTACAAAACTATTAGGTGTCATCATAGACAATAATCTAAAATTTGACCTACATGTTAACCAAACTATCAAAACCATCAATAAAAAACTAGGGACACTTTACAGAATAAAAGCCTTCCTAACTCCTCCAGCTAAAATTGCCATAGCTCGCTCTCACCTTCTTTCAACCCTTCTGTATGCATCCCCTCTACTCTCGAATTTAAACAAGACTGTCCTTAACAAACTCTCAATTTGCTACAACCACATTGTCAGGTTTGCCACTGGGCTGCCTTTTAGGACACATCATTGCATCAATCTAAATCAGCTTGGGTGGCTTGAACTACCCAGCCTAATCCAGTATAACCAACTGATTATGGCCTATAAAATCCTCTATAATCCGGACAATACTCCTGCACTTAAAAATATTATCACCCCCTATAACAATCCTGGACTGCTTCGATCCTCCAGCAAACTACTAATTCAGACTAGCAAAATTAATAACACAGCCGGTGATTCTCTCTTTGCAAACTCTGTAAGTAGAACCTGGAACTCTCTTCCAGCTGATATTACCTTACTTTCTACCTTAGGTCAATTTAAAACTAGACTCAAACAACATTTGTCACTTAACTGGCTATGTCAATGTATCAAGCCTGGCTAACTCTCTCTAGAATGCATAAAAATCTGTTAACCGGTTTACTGTGTAATTTAATTTAATCCTGACTTGTGCTCTGGATTAACTGTAACCTGTGGAACTTGTTTAACTTGCTTACTTATGTAATCTCTGTAAATAGTCTGTTTGTAATATGTAATGCTGGTATTATGTAATGCTGTATCTGCTTACCCTTGGAGCTTTTCTACCCGGGCCTCCGCTGAAAATGGACATGCATCCAGTCTGACTATCCCGGTCAACAAATGTAAAATAAAATAAATAAAATAAAATATTAGCAAGTGATGTTACACTTCATAATGTAGTTGGTCCACATCTAAGTTTTTGTTACAAGAATAAGAAATCATTGAAGAGGATGCTATGCTGTCCTAAGCATTATTCACTGGGCATGCATTTAGTTGATGGAAATACCACTAAGAAATGTAATAGACGTATCTTTTGTGAATATATAGATATTATGGCTAGATTTAAACACCCCTGTACTGGCAGAGAATTTAGGTTCTTTGCGGATGCAGATTGCAACATGAAAAATTGTTGTTTATTTGGCATATTGTACTGTCTTCCATTCTTTCTATGTTGGCAAATCTAACAGAAGGCTTTGTGAAAGGATCCATGACAACTTATATTGTGCACAGGGAGGGTAGCTGTTTAGTGCAATAGCGAAACATATGCTTCAGGATGGTGAGATGTATACCTTGAAATTTCTAGTGATGGAAGTAATCTATGAGAATGTATGCTTGGGGCGTTGTAATAAATGAAACAGAAATAACTGAATTAATGTGGATTTTGAGACTTAGCTCACACTTTGGGAAGGAGTTGAACAATTGTATTTCTTTAAAGTCTGTTTCTTTAAGTCTGTTTTAAAGGGGCATAAACTAAGACGAAAGTGATTTTTTTATATGTTTGTATTAATTGATTTTAAGGTAACAGTGATTGCTTGATGATATGTGATGCCTTTTCACATATTGGTTGATTGAAGTTTTTAATTGATTTGGTTTCTTTAAATACAAATTAATTAACTGTTGTAATTGTCTGATGAAGCAACTTGTTCACGAAAGTGCTCACATTAAACACTTTCGATTTAAGTTGATCGTGTGCCTCTTGATAGTAGATTTATAGTTACTAGTAATACAGTTTAAGCCATGGTTCAGTGCTGTGAAGTTTCACTCAAAAAATAAAATAAATATGTACATAAATAATGTCTGCTTCCAACATTTTGTGATAAATATTATATGAGATTCATAGCTTATAGATGTGTTTCTTCAGTTTTAGTCATTGCTAAGTTTAGTGAACCAGTGACAAAGGCAACCTGCTAGTTGAGTGCTCTTTTGTAGTAAAGTAGCCTGATTACCAATCTCTGAGGTATAAATATTTTGAAGTAAAAGGGAGAAAAAAGATGACATTTTGGGTAACACTATAAGAAGAGCTGTGTTTAAAGAAGACGGTAGAAGGAGATCTCAGAGTGGAAGTAATTTCATATTTAGATAGTCTGTTTGTAGTATTTAATGTGTCGATGTCTGAGGATAACTACATTTCTTTCCAGAAATTTCCATGGTGGATAAAGAGTGAAGCTTGTTTTTGCCAAATGGGAAATGCTTTCCAACATCTAATGGCTTTCTTCCCAGAATCACTAAGGAAGACAAATCTATCTGTCACTTCAGTGCAGAGGATTAAAACCATAAGCTGTTAACAAGCTTCATCTTTTTCTGTCAGTCCTCATCTGCCCACTGTGACATGGAGCAACTCACTTAATCACTGATCCTGGTCTGGCTCTACAATGAGGCACTTGTACGCGGTGGATTTGTTTGGTTAACAAATAAATGCAGCAAAATGAAAAATGAGAAATAAAGAAGGACATGCTTATGAGAGGTGGGAAGAGATTACTTTTCAATTATCCTTTAGTTATCTGTTTATTATTGCTGAATTTTGAGGATGATATTAATAGTCCTGCTCAGCACAAATGTGCAAGGCAAATATGCAAAACGCACCACTTCCCCATATGCAAATGCAATAAATGTGATTAAAGGGCGTAGGTTTTCACATATGTGAAGCTTGTAAAGACAATTCTATATAAACTGTGCAGAGATGAAACTGATAATTAGCTAAGGAGTATGCCACAGTCTGTGAACTCTTTGCAAATGTGTGTAACTGCTACCTATGCTTATACGTTTCTGAGCATTTTTTGTAAACAGAAAAGTAACAAAAAAAATATTAACACAGAGTGATGAGAAATGGCAAAATCATGTCATACAAAAAAGAAAAACTCCTAATTGCAATGACCATAAGGTCTGAGTGACACCATACTAAGTGCATTACAGCATCATCACAACGCTGGACTTCTTCGGCATGCAGCTGTAGATAAAGGATAATGTCAATACATGCACACTGTTTCACACCTCAGGCCACGTTCTCAGTCCCCTTCCCACTAGTATGTTACATGTGCCACTGCCACAGATCACTGAGCAAATGATGATCTTTTCACTGAACATGAAAGAGCAAAAGGTGGAGGTGTATCTACCTACATAAAGGATAAGCACACCTCAAGGGTGATCAAACAATATGTCATGCTTGAGCTACTCCATGGAAGAATCCATTACCACACTCTTGGTGGCTACAGGTCTCCCACCATGAACCAGGAAATCCATCCGTCATACATTAAGTTACTAGAATCAGTCACCATCCAGCCAGACAATACAAAGGGTGATTTTAACTGCCTCTACATTAATTGTGAGGCATATACAACCACTAACATGTGGGCCCAAACACGTAAATTCAAATGTCCTGGATCAGCTAGTGTGCACTTCCACTAAGGGAACAAATATCCTAGAGCACTGCACTCCCCCCCCCCCCACCCCACCATGTGATGTCCTCACTGGTAATATCAGATAACAAAGTGGACTGTCTTGAAATAAAGGTAAAACTAGTACCCTACCTAACCCCCAAAACTTTAAGAACTTCTCTAAGGAAAATTTTCCCCCATTAAGGGAAGGCATAGCTAGTTTCCCAGAAAACACAGAAACCTATGCAGAAGCATGCACAAAAGCCCTGTAAGACCATAGAATCAACTACATTCAAATAAATACTACTGCAGTACCAAACAGAAATAAACCCAGGTCAAACCACAAAAATAAGTCACCCTGGTGGACCCCTGGTATCAATGGGTTGTACAACAAAAGACTGAAAATCCTGTTGAGAAGTAAGAGGAAATATGCACAACAGAGCAAGAAGTTCCTCATTAGTCTAAACAAGTGACTCAGGGCACTAATCAAGTCCCTGAAAACAGACTTAGAGGTAAAAATAGCCTCCAAAGCTAAGAATAACCATAAAGCATTTTTCAGTTACTTCTAAAATCTTAAGGGCAACACCCAACAATGTGTGGAATGGGTCTATATTATAAGATCAACGGTTGAAAACATCAAACACCATGTGGTCGATGTCTTCAAACATTGAACTTATAAAAACAACAAAAAGAAAAAAGTACCCTAACCAGTTTAAGAAGGAGGGCAAGCCCAACTGCATGCCCCACATGGGGGGTTGCACCCTTCACACCCCCCGCTACTTAAATATACAACTCTGAGACTGCATTACAATGCAGTAAACGGAAATATCCCCTTATGGAGATTTCCGTTTACACGTTCAATGTTCTCTGCTTTCGCTATTCTCATTTTGACAATATCAGTTTCGATATTGTCGGCTTTCAAGAATATAATATAGACCCGTGTGGAATTAGTTGCAGATGGCATCACCATAGTCAGCCAGAAGATATAGCAAATCTGCTGGCTGACAAATTTAGCTCAAATTTCACCTTCCCACTACCCCCACTTCTCCCCCAGAAAATAACCTCCACCAATCCACCACCAGTTATTACCAAAGGACAAGTTGCCACTGCACTGTCTAAAGCTTCACTGGGATGTGATGATATACCAGGTTGCCTCTTAAGCAGCTTAAATCAGGACTTATTAGGCCTATTAGGATATCTATTTAATCATAGTCTCTGGACTGGCTTTGTCCCAGTAGATTGGAGCAAAGCAGCAGTCATCCCTCTTCATAAAGGGGGAGCATCAACTGACCCAGGAAATTACAGACCCATAAGTTTGACTAGTCTTATATGTAAGGCCATGTTAAGAATAATCATGGATTTGATAAATAATGACATAGGAAACCTCCAAACACTGGACTGGCCCAATTCAGCTTTGTCAAGGGAAGGCCATGCTTACTGAATCTGGTGGATTTCTTTGAGAAAGTCACTAAGGCCATGGATGAGGGTAAAACAGTACATACCATCTTTCTCAACCTGGTCAAGGCATTTGACACAATTCCCCATTCAGGTATTATAAATAAACTCACAAACTAAGCATAAATCCCCATGAAACTAGATGGATAGACAATTGACTCACAAACAAGACACGTGATTAAAGTGGGTGAAATCAGATCCAGCAAGGGGCCAGGTACTAGTAGTGTGTGACAGGACTCAGTGCTGGGACCATTCCTGTTTGGAAAATACTTCTCTGAAGTCAAGAATAATGTGGCAGTCCTCTGAATGACAAAGTTGGCTGATGCCTAGTTTTTTTCTAACTCAGACACCACATGGTGTTTATAAATTTGCCGCAACATTTTATTGCTGTGTTTTATCATATTTAGGCATTATACCTTGCTAATGTTATCATTTTTATTTTTGTCATTGACATATATGAAGACTGACTTCCCTGGGAAAAGGAGCTTTTGGTTCAAAGGGACATTGCCTGGCTGTCAACCTTAAATTAAATAAATAAATAAATATGTTTTAAGCTGTTGGTTATGTCTTGTTTGGGAACCCATCTGTATAAGAGCATATTTTAACAGAGACACAGAAGCAGGTATTTCATGTGGCTAAAAGTACCTTAACATCTATAAGGTCTGATGGAGATCGGTTATTGCAAAAGTGCACTCAGAACACAAAAACACACACATGAGCATATGTGTGCACATACACATAAATACACACACACACACACACACACACACACACACACACACACACACACACACACACACACACACACACACACACTCATGCAGACACAATTATTATGTATTAAAATGAAGATCTAATCTCAGTTAAATGTTTTACCAGCAGGAATCTATTTCTCCTTTCTGTTAATTAAAACACTGTATACCAAAAAAAAGATGTCTTGTTTCACAACATATCAGTATAGCATGGCACACCAAATTTATTAATTATGAACTCTATTCTAACAAGTTTCAGTTATACAGCAGTTCTTCAAAATGAAAATCACCTAACAGAACTTCAGCATTTAAACTGAAAAAGTACTTACATATGCTTTAACTTTTGACAGCTGATTATAAACAACCTTTTCATGTCTTACCATCCTACTTTCTGTTAAAAGGATTTAATTAAAATTAAGACCAGTAACCTTTCATTGGGTAGATACTCGACTCACTGCTATTCAAAACTCAGCATTTAAACAGATGAAATGTGATATGAATTTGTCCCTTTTCAATCCTCTCTGACCTTTACTGCACCCTCAATGTCTTAACTGCTTGTTAGTTCATTTTGTAGATTATGTATGCTTAAACCACCATATGTCAAGGCAAAACTTATCCTATAAGAATGATGTTGTTTCTTAACATTAGTTCAGACCTACTAAGTTTTGCAGAAAAATGCAAAAATCAAAACATGCCTTTTGCTCCTCCACAGTATCTGGTTGGTTCATCCTGATTTACAGGCATATTACTATGTAAAAATAAAAGAATAAATCACCTTAACTTGTTTTACATGTCAGGTACTGCATATAATGTACAGTGCTATGAATGGTATCAGATGTTTTAAAGTAAATGGGAACAGTTGGTGTTACACGCAATGGAGCCCGCACCTACTGAGCCCAGGTTGTTGGTATCATTCGCACTGGTAGGTTGAGGTTAATTCTGTATGCAAAGGCACGATTCTCCTTCGAAGAAGCTATTAGCTGAGGTCAGAAGAGCTGTAGAGTGGGTGCCTCCAGTGGTAGAGGGTAGACTTCCCCAGAGAAAAAGCAAGCTAACCCACTCCCTTCCACCTAATTCTCATCAGAGATCTGAAGGCCATTTGAATTCCCGGAAAGGAACGACTGTGCTACAGGGTTATTACTGAGCTGAGAAATGTCACCCAGAAGGAACAGACCAAATGGATGCAGGAAGAGGAACCATCGAGTCAAGCCCTGCAGGGAACAAAAAAAAATAAATAATCAAAACCTGAATTTAGAGTTTCTGGGGCAAAGTTACAGATAACTCTATGCATAGGGCATACCTAGGGAATATAAGCAGCTCAGAAATCACCACATCTTGACAAAATGGTTAAAATCCCATCTTTGCTGCACCCAGACAGCCTTCAAACAACTTTGTTGCAAAGTCATTAGTCAAAGACAGCAAGAATTATTTAATTTTAGCAAAGTGCCCTGCGTGCATGAAATGCTTTATTTGCTTTGTTGCTGTCTTTACATAACCTTTATGATACTTCTTTTCTGATTACAAATAAACTAATACATAATTTGGCATGGGGATAAAAATGAGAACTGTCACATTTATGAAGTCTTCTAAACTTTTGTCCACTTTCTCTTCCATATATGCTGGCTATCTGGCGTATGACCATGAGTATAGTTATTTCCCTCACAGGACAAGGGACAATCATGGTTTGGACATCATCATGGCAACCATGAGGCATTCTCTGCATATGGCCTAAATCCCTCCATTTGTATCTGACTTGCATGCACACCTGAGATTTCCAACTCCGTTCCCACTGCATATGCATGCTCCCATGCATCCATAATGAAGGCTAATTTGTCACCATAGCTTGGCTAAGCAATGCACATGTCCCTATCCTATATGGTATACTCTGTACCTCTGTCCTTCACCTCCCTTAGCTATGGAATGAGCAAGCCAGTGGCAACCACTCATTCATATTTCGTCTACTGGCTGCTATAGACCCAGGTCACTAACTGAGAGGCTGGGTTATCCTGTTGTCAGTTAGGTTTAATTCCTTTGTACTACAGGGAAGATGCTTATGAGGTTTTTATTTTATGGGATGTAATGTTAGTTTAGAATCACTGTATACTACGATTTCCAATTATAGTGGCCTGTAAGGTTTGATACATTAACTGAAGAGCTCTGATGGGTGCACACCATCTTTTGCAGGCTTCCTCCTTTTCATGTCTACAAAGTGTTGTGATAATTTACTATTGATAATAAACCATTCCTGCAATTATGACCTGCAGCAATGGAAGAAACTTGCTTAGTGCATTCTTGATTATGCTGGTATCCTTATAGATTACCTTTAAACCAATCAGACAAGTGAAAAAGAAAAAAAATCAATAACCTGATTGTTTTTGCACAATGTTTTATAAAGTTCATTGATGATGTAGACATAAGTATAAAAAGTCATAAATGACACTAAAGTGTATTTAGCACACTAAACCACAAAAAATTGGCACCTACCTACCCTAACAGACTTCATTTCATGTTGTAAAAGCCCATGTCAAATCCTAAGCTTTGACTGAATGAGCAAATTAGCACACCAGAGAAAAAGTAGACATAGGCCAATGTCTGTATTCTGAATGGAATGACAGATTAGCATAACTAGAGGAACAGATTAATTCCCACTAAGCAACATATTGTAGCTTCCCCCAGAAAAGGCATACTGCAACAATGACAGTGGGGTTACCCAATTCCCAGTGTTGACAAAATCAGTATATTAAAAGAAATACAGAAAAAAACATATAACAATTGACTCTGGTGAGCCCTTCATATTTCTAATGTCCTAAAATGCAAGCCAATCATATAATCTTTTGAAAAGAGCAATAATGCATAAAAATAAACATAACTATACAAACAAAAAGCCGCAAAACAGATGAATCAGAATGGCTTCAGTGGTGAAAAAATGATCCACTAGGTGTATAATATGTAACAAAGCAATTTATTAACAACACACAGAGGAAAAAATAAAATAAATAAATAGTATTAATCCAAATGAGTCAAATCCAAGCGCTTTCGTCTCATGTGTAGGAGACTTTTTCAAGAACAGAGCATGCCCAACAACTGAAAAACTTTTATTCCATCATTAATTAAGTTTCAAAACAAAAGCACAAATCATTTTCTGTTTTCAAGGGATGGAATCCTCCCAGTCACTATATTCTCCACCGTTAAATGAATCAATTGACTCTATTCTTAAGCAACTAGAACGGATCACACAGAGGCTTGATGCGATTGAGCATGCCCGTATGACGTCAGCTCAGAATGGTGGACACAACCAGGAAGTTACTACTGTTACCAGCGAATGTGGCGTTGAACGTATTTCATTTTCTTCTTTTTTGGATGCCAGTAAAGCTGGAATAGCACCAGGAGGCGATAGAATTGTTAATTCTAATGTGTATGGCTCTGAAGTTCAAGTAAATGAGGCTAGAGGTTCTAATGCATTGCAGGCCTTGAATGTGGATCAGCGTTTCCAAAACAGCCGTTTCACTAGAGGAAACACTCATGGTGGTAATGATTCTAATTTCAACCCCCCTACTAACATGAACGACTGGTTGGGAGAAGAAATGACTTTGTCATACAATGAACCTGTAAGTACTGTTATTTATGGATGTAACCTACAGAGATTAGATCACATTTTACTAAAAATAAAAAATCCCAACTTGATAATGCTTATTTCAGAGAGTGTTTGAAACTCAAACTAGTACCCAAGGGTTTACGCATGTGGCGTTTTCCCACAGGTTTAATGGCTGGTTCTGATTTTCACAAAGAATTGCTTTGCTTGTTTGACAAGCATGGCTATGAATATATGGAGCTTGTTATTAGGCATAATGAACTCTTTTTAACTGACCTGATAAAAGAAGCCACAGAACTGGATAGAAGGATTGTACAGGATGTGTCTCACCCTAATAATATTTTTGATTCCAACAGAATGTTTAGAACTATTAAACAAGAAATTATTTCTATTAAGAACAGGAAATTAAAGAAGATTGAAAGGGACAGAGCACAATATAACAATAATACTGCTTACCACCAGCCACTCCAGTCACAGGTCTGGAGGACTGATACACAGACCAATATGGGTGATGAGAATAACCAAGAGTGTTTTTTGGATGAAGAGAACTTTTCCCCACTGAGGAGGTCAGAGAGACTGAGGGACACGTACAATCAGGACCAGCAAGGGCCGACTTCGTTCTCAGTGAACAGAGGTCGAGGGGGTCAAACATCATTTTTTCAGAGGGGGGGGGGTGTCGAGGATGGAACTGAATGCACAGGTTAATGTATTAAATTGTTCAATTTTAAAAAAACATGAAAGGGGATTTTAATGTATATAATTTCTCTTCATTGGAGGCAAATGTGAATGATTGTGACTTATTGTCTAAAGGTTTAACTTTTGTGCCTATGAAGAACTTTGATATTGCACATACTTTAGTGGATCTTCGCCACTTTGTAAGAAAACTGAATCTAAATGTGTTATTTAGAGCTGTAGAGCATGTTAGTAACCCATTACACATCTTGAGTACATACAATCCATCATTACACCCTTCTATAGCAATGTTTGACAAGATATGTGAAGTTGATGTCAGGAATTTAGATAAAAAATGTTCATTTTTCTAATTTGAATAAGGCTGAATTTGACAGTTTGAATAAATTAGGATTCATAAGGACATAAGAATTATAAAACCAGATAAGGGTGGTGATATTGTAATTATGGACACAGGAGATTACAATGAGAGGATGATAAAAATTCTAATGGGTGATGCTTATAGAAAAATTTCTTTAAATGAATTAAATCAAACATGCAACAAGATTAGGAATGAACTGAATGATTTATTTATTGAAGGTTCTTTGTCAATTGATGAGTTTAATTTTTTATCTGTTCACCACCCTGTTACCTCATGCATTTTTGGATTGCCTAAAATGCATAAATATTTGTCTGACCCACCAATGCATCCTATTGTCAATGGACGAGGTTCTATTACTTACCCTATAGCTAGGTATATAGACATTAACCTAAAAAGGTATGTGGGTGAAGAGACTAATATATGTAGGGACTCATGGGATTCTTTGAAGAGAATCAATAATTTGGAATTCAAAGAGAGTGGCTTATTTGTAACCATTGATGTAAAGGACTTCTATACTTCAATACCTCATGATACAGGGGTAGAATGGGTATGTGACCACTTACTTGAAAAATGGATACCCCAACCCAGGATTAATGTGTTTGAACAACTGTTTGATCTTGTTTTAAAAAATAATTGTATATTTTTAACAAATAATTTTTTATACAAATGGTTGGTGTTGCTATGGGTTCCCCTGGTGGCCTTTATGCCAATATGGTGATGCTACAATGGGAAAAGAGAGTTGTTTTTGAATCACATTTTTTTAAATATTGTAGAATGTATGTTAGATTTTTGGATGATATTTTTATCTTTTGGGTTGGTCCAAGGGACCTTATTGATGAATTTTTAAATTACATCAACAATTCAACACCGTTTCTTAAATTCACCCACAACATTGGTGAAGAGGAAATTTCATACTTGGATATTAAACTAATAAAAGATAGACAGTTAGGTAAATTTGTATCAGAAATATATCAGAAGGAATCTTATTCTTATAGTTTTTTACACTTTGATAGTGCACACCCTTACCAACAAAAAAGAGCGGTAGTGAAGGGCCAATTTGTAAGAGCGGCCCGTATGATATCTTGCTTCGACACTTTTCTGAATGAATGTGATTTACTAAAAGAAATGTTTATAAAAAGAGAATATCCAAGAGATTAAGTAAATAATGTAATGTCAGAGGTTGTCAACAAAAGAGAGAGAGGCTTTTTTCAAGCTATTCTAATGGCTGATGGCATACAACATAACATAACATTGAGTGAAGTAGATGGACAAAGGGTTTTTGATGATAATTCACAGAACAGTATGAGTCTTGAAAATCCAATATTATCAGAAACAAACTATCGTTGTGCTTTTATTACCACATATAATCTTGAGAATCATGACATACTAAGAATTTTAGAGAAAAACTGGATTATTTTAACCTCTTGTTATAAAATTAGACCATGTATAGGAGAAAGACCTATTGCAGTGTACAGAAAGGGTCAGTCCATCAAAAACATACTTGAAAACAACACCCAAGTTTATAGTATTGGGGGCATGAGAAAATGTGGATCTTGTAAGTATTGCCAATATATAATGGAAGGCATGAAATTTAACATTAATGGCATTAGAGTTACCCAGAAGAAAAAAGTTGTTGTAACACTGAGTCATTTATTGTGCTTTCTGTTGCAAATGCACCTGTTTTTATATTGGAAAAATGGAAAGAAAGTTAAAAACACGTATTTACGAACATTTGAGGGACATTAAATTAAAAAATGATATAAATGCCTTGGCAAGGCATTGTAATGAATGGCCGGATCATGGGTTTAAATTTACTATCATAGAAGCTATGGAAGTGAACCCAAGGGGAGGACCATGGCCATTACATTTGGAAATGAATGAAGCTTTATGGCAATTAAGAACAAATGCTACTCAATGGCCAGGCCTGAATGATTCTATTCCAATGACTTGTTTTTTGAAGTTAAAGAGCCTAGATAGGTGAATTTGTTATACATTGTATTTTAACATAGGTGGTTATCCAACAATTTTTAAGTTTTTAACATAATATGCTTAAGTATCTATTTATTTATTAATTTATTATAAACACATTTATCATTTATTTATTAAACCTAAAAAAAAAAAAAAAAAAAAAAAAATATGATACCAACATATTTACTTAATGTTGGCAATGAACTTTTATTAATTTTGTTAATTATGTGCATTCTGACCCTCCAAAATGAATTTTATTGTGCATACAAGTTATATATATATATATATATATATATATATATATATATATATATATATATACACATATTTTAGCTTTTACTCATACAGACATTATTCATTTATACATTCATAAATTTTCATGAATAGGTTACACAAGCATGTCCGTATGTATATGCACTTGTAAAACCTAACACAAGTATATTAGTTATACACTTTTTAATATATATTTTTATTTTCTAATTTTATGACAACTGATTGTAATGCACAAATGGTATATATACACACACACACACATTTTTTTTACTATTTGTGTTGGTTTGACTCATGGTAAAACTGCATATTTTATTGCACATTTCATTGTGTTGTAGCTTTAACTATCACACCCTACACCAAAGGATTCAATTAGTGAAAACAGAAAATGATTGGTGCATTTGTTTTGAAACTTAATTAATGATGGTTTAAAGTTTTTCAATTGGGCATGCTCTGTTCTTAAAAAAAGTCTCCTACACAGGAGATGAAAGCGCTTGGATTTGACTCATTTGGAGTAATATTATTTATTAAATTTTTTCCTCTGTGTGTTGTTAATAAATTGCTTTGTTACATATTATACACCTAGTGGATCATTTTTTTCACCACTGAAGCCATTCTGATTCATAAAAATAAACATGACATATTCCACGCCAGTCCTCATCCATCTTTCCCCTGGTACTGTCCTGACTTAAATGCACCACACTGAAACGTAATGATCCCCGTCTTGCTGAAATATATCTACGCTCTTCAGTTCTAAACTGTGAAATATAAGAAATGCTAAGATGTACGCAGTTGTACTTTAAAGTCTATTTGGAAAATGAACATACCCATCATTTCTTCATTTATCAGAATTTTGACTCCAGATTTTAAACATACCATCTCAAGAACATATTTTTTAAACTACACAATAATCATCCTGCAGGTTTGTCTGAAGTGTCAGTTTGTAATTTCTGTGCATTATTCTTTTAGTTAAATAAAGTTTTCAATAATTTATCTAAATAGTTACCAAATAGATGTTTATTTATTATTTATTTTATTTTATTGACATTTGTTATCAGGTAAGTCTGACTGGGCAAAGGTCCTTTTTCAGTGGAAGGATAGAGGTAAAAGCTCCGTAAAAAGAATTAAACAAGATGACTAACAATTAGTTACACAAAAAGATTTAACAACATTTAAAAGAACGCCACCACAGCACTGATACCTATTTAGTGATATAAAGTATCAGTGGTACATGGCTATAATGGAACAATCATATAAAAAAAAACAGAACCTGGTGTAGCTGTAAAGGAGAAGTAGGTACTACAGTTAGTATATACTAGTGTGTTTGTGTCAAGGAAGGGATTCAAAATATCTGTGAAGGAAGAAATGTTAAGTGAATTAAAATGTTATTGGGTATAGATGAAGTTTACAAGAGGTACTTGAGCTTAGACAAGTGTTAGTGAGCAGAAATGGAGATTATAATGAGTATATTTAAAACAGAAATAAAATGATAAAATGTTTACAATTTGAAATTTAAAATTTGAACTTAAAAGTGAAGATTTGCTAAATGAATGGATAGTCATAACTACAACAAAATTAAAAATCTTAGTCCAAAAGAATAATAACATATTGTTGCATGCTCTTATAAGCAGAACAAAAGTCAAAATAAAAGTCCACACAGAAATATGTCTTTTAAGCGCTGATACATATTTTCAAAATGTACATAACATATTTAAATGCCTTTAAAATGTGTTTACATACACAATCTAATACCAACACACAAATATTAACTGTGAAATGTATATGTGTAAGTTCAATTATTTTAAAATTGCCCCTAATTTGGAACTTTTCCTTGGTTATTTTTTGCTTTGTATGTAACTTTGGTGGTACAGCTTACAATTTTGGATGAGCACCACTAATATGTTGAAATGTTAAAGATATTTGAAAAATGTCTGTATTTTGAAAATGAATGTCAGTATTTAAAAAGCATATTTCTGTCTGGATTTTTATTATGAACTCATGCAAAGAAATGGGATTATTATTTTAGACTAAGATCTTTAAATTTGTTGTAGTTATGAATATGCTGCCTCACCCAAGCTAACATTTAAATTATTTTGGAAATTATAGGTCAGCAGTCAAAGTATTTAAAAAGCATACTAACTTAAAGCTTTTTCTTTAACTGTTCCTGTTTTGTCTGTAACTCTAGAGGTAAAAGTTGAAAGATATGTACACCCGTCATGTGGGAAGCAGCACTAATATCCAACTACTTAAAAGTGCATACAACCAGAGAGAAAGAGCAAATGTCAGAACAAAAAAAAAATGATCCTGTTCCTTGCTGAATAACGTTTACTGTTCAGAACAGCAGTGATCCAATATATGTTCATTCCATGATAACAGCAGAAGTCAATGTTACTGCCATTCAAAGCATAGGGTACAAGGATGTGACTGTCATCTTGACCTTGCACAAATGACATAATCTAGTTCAAACTGCTAATTAAAATTATCACTGACATGAAGCATGTAGATAAATTAGATTTATGAAATGACATATCACTTTTTCCCAATTCATCTTCAAACTTTGCTGGAAAATATATAGTAGATTAATTTGAACAGTTGAATCCTGTGTCTGGCAGGAATCTAACAAGAATTAACCTTTTCACTGTGACATTTAATGTTTTATTCAAGCACTTGTGTCAATGAAAATTGATTTGTCTTCCGTCTCTTGTCTCTTTTCACATGTTCAAAGAATTTCAGTTGCACGGGGCTATCTTTTGTTTGTCATCTCAAAACTTGCACTCTCTTTCTACACTGGACACCTACTTCAGTCGAGGACTTTGCATTTTGCACAACACTTTGAGATAAATTAAAACTGTATCATCTGGTCTTCATAGACTGCCATAGCCATTAAAATCTAACTGCCACAAGTTTCATAGTGTTACACTACTGGATACATCTCATATGGATAAGTGGAGCACGAACGACACAATTTCTTCATGTGGGTACATGACATTCAACTGCTTAACTTCTACACTGTTATATTCTGAATCAAGGAGTCGTTATGCACTACTGGATTATGAAATGAAGTGAAACGAAGCATATGTTCACACAAAGCATTTGAGATATCAATCCCAAATCCTGGTTAGGGTAATTTTCCCAGTATGCCCCAACTAACAAATTCTTGCAGCTTGAGCCTAACTCAGCTTGTTGATTTTACCCTCTGTAGTTACTGCTGCCTTCACACAGTCTTGAACTCGTGTCATAGAAGAGGTGCATTTCAGGTGCTCAACAGTAACATCGGTTTTGTTTTTCCTTTTTGGAGTGCTACAACCTTTTCATTTCTCTTATTGTTACTATTAGCTGCTGGAATAAGGAGCATCATTTATCTGAAGGGGCAACATGAACGATATTGCTCAGGACGTTAATGGAACTGCTGCATCCTGCTACTTTCCCATTTGTGTTACCTTTTCCCTGATAGTAAACTATAGTTAAGCAAATAAAAAACATTTAAGCCTGGCTGTTAAAATGCACTTTGACAATCCATTTTGGTAAGTGTAGTACTGTCATTGTGCTGATATGGAAACAAGTAGTTGCTTTTACCTTGAATTAACTAGAATAAACTGATAGTAAAAGATGTGTCCTGCATTTTCTCAGAAACCTATTCATTACCTTTTACTGGAATATTATGTATGCAGCTGTTAATCTATACCTTATAGGTAATTAGAGACGTTTTGCATTCAGACTGGTTTAAAGTTCAGAGTTATTATTAGCTAACTTTGTGCCCTAAAATGATCATCAAGGAGTTGATGTCCACAACACTAAGGCTTGCAAAGTTTAAAGTAATTGCTAACAGATTCTGAGTATTAAAATGGTCATCAAGGTGGTTTGAGGTTTAAATACTTAAAAGTGCACAGCTTGAAAGTCAATGAAAGATAACAGAGCAGCTATAATACCTCATTCACTGATCTTGCATTTTTATGATGCTGCTTTGTATAAAGGACATAGTAAGAATAAGTTAAATATGGATTATTTTGCATTCCTTGTAACAAAGCACATACATGTATCCAAATTATATTGTTTCCATGTTATTGTTTATGCTTTGTAAAACATAGATAGACTTCTTTTCATCAAGACTGCACACCTTTAAAAGTTATTTGTTTAAATTATACTCTTGTAGTAGGCAGTGGCTTTCTACACATATCAGGCCTTAAAGGACTCATGCTTGTTATTGTATTGCTCCTATCTGACTGGCAAGTTTAGAGAGATTGCTTATCAAAGCTTGATAGCGTTATTAGTCTCAGATACACACTGAGACCCAGCTCTCCAATCCTTGCACCTTCCTTGTCTGTGATATTTCTGTTATTATTAACATGGAAAATTCTTCCTTATGCATTGCACCATACTCTAGAAGAAGCTCGTGTTTCCCAATAAGAAGATTCTAGTGCCCCAACAACTCAGCTACTAAATGTAACTGATTACAACAGCAATTTTATATGTTTTTATGCTTTCTACCATTTTAACAGCAGACACCTTATCAAACCTTTTATTCTACATTCTTTGAAGATTCCTTCTACTGTGAAAGCTCAGTATAGGGGTGCTATGAATAATAACCATCTACTGCCTCATCTCAGATGAGGCAGATAGACTTGTTGCATATTTCTTCTTTCTATCTATGAAAGTGGCTTTCTAATAAATAGCAATTGGCAACTCAAACTGCCAAACAGCTTGTGATACATAAGATTCAACAGATCTTTCAGTAATCTTGAGAAAAAGAATGCAACTTTAGGCCAGATGCTAACTCCTAATGTCTATGCATTAATTCTAATACCAACTCGTGACCTAAAAATTGGTGTTGTTAATCATGGAAGCATATGTATCAAAATTAACGAAATACATGATCTGACTATTCATCAAAGTCCAACAATTTCTAGGAGTATTAACCATAACAAAAGCCTGACTGACGCTCAATAAAGCATTTTCCTCTCATCTGTTACAGTTATGTTTGCATCAAACAGGAGAGACTAGGTTAGTGACTTGGGGGAGAAGTCATGTTCATTTTTAGCACCAATCTTTCTGTGGTACTTACAACCAGATCAGTATAGCCAGGTGATATGGACCAAACTAGCTACTAGCTGGCCACACCAAGCTATGTGTACTGGTGATGTAATGTTCACTTGCCTTATAATTTATAATGTAACTGTTACTAGAAATCTCACTATGGCTATAAGCAGGCAGTAGCCTTTTACTACTGAAGACCTCAGCATTAACCCACTAGAACAGTAAAAGCAGTGATACTAGTATAGGTGATAAATGATTACAACTAGTGAACAGTCTAAGAAGGTCTTCCCTTTTGGATATGTAAAATAATGTTTTGGGATTATCGATCATCCTTGTAGGCATGGAAAAAATATCTGTTTAGTGAAATTCTTCCATCACCTTGCATAGTGCTTAAATATCAGAACAAAATTCATTCTGGCATTCAGTTACTGACTACGGAAAAGGTACCCAAAAGAGGAGATTCACTGTCTGACACCCTAGGGTGAGATGTGTAACTAGCATGACTGCTTTGCTTCAAATGACATTCATCTCTGTCTCTTTCTCTATTAAAAGTGTGCAAGAACCAAACAGAACATTTGCTAACTCCATGATGTTCATTTTATACCTTTCCAATTCTAAGACATAACAATGAAAAAATACTTGGAAAAATAAAAGTAAATCAGAGGTGAAGGTGGTTTTATTAAATGGCAGAAGCTTCAAAAATAAAACTGGTGATTTAAATGGTTTTCTTTGCTTGGAGGATGTTTATTGCTGTACAAAAGGCACAAAATAAAATAAAAATTCAACGGTATACCTCCCAACACCATGGCAGATTTGGTGAGATAAAGGAAGTGTCTCGTTCTTTATAAAAGTGCACTTAAAAGGTGACTAGAAACTGCTCAGACAAAAATTAATATCTAGAGGTGATTTGTTGTACTGGCTGCTAGTCTGCACCTCCCCAACATTCAAAAATACAAAGAAATAGTATTTAATTTTGTTGTTTAAAGTCAGTAAGCCGATTATTATTTTTTCTTTCTAGCACTTGGCACTCTGCAAATGCATAACTATTCATGCAGTTCTGAGAAGTATAAAAAAAGAACAATAAATCAGCTTATTCCACCCACTGAGCTGTTTTCAACCTGACATTATTTTTATTCCAAATGCAGAATAAGATGATCATGCCGTGCTGCAGGTCTTTTTGCCAGTCTTATAATGGCAGAGGAGTTGCTAAAAAGTGTTTCACTGGAATGCTGTATAAAGCAGCAATGACACATTCTTATTGACTCAAGCTACTTCAGGTAACTGAGGCAGCATTAGAGTGACAGTGAAAAAGCAAGAGAACTGACCAGATGGCTTAGTGGTTAAGGTCTTTGCCTCCCATGCATAAGGTGCAAAGTTTGATCCTGACCTCCGACCAATACTTGTTTGGAGTTTGCATGTTCTCCCTATTTCACCCTGGGGTTTCTCCCATGTCTGATGTTTCCATCTAAAACTTACCAATGAATGGAGCTTAGTCAACAGCACAGACTCTACATGGTGCCCTGTAGGGGGAAGAGTTGTACAGACCAGCTGCTTTTGGCATGGGTAGTTATCGGTGATAAGTGGGTTGAGGACCGGACCCGGCCTACTCTGACCCTTGCCAGGGACCCTTGCTAATGGTGGGAGGGGTATATGTGCCCCTATTAGTCAGTGTGTGCCCACCATAAAGCCCCCTGGTTCAATAAGCTACTGGCTGGCCGATGTCTAGTTGCCCAGCCTGGTATAGCTCTGTTGAGCAAAAGCTGGATATAAAGCCAACCAATCAAATGTGAACTGAGAATTGCTATGCTTAATGTAGGTTCACTGAGAGGATGCAGCTTGGAAGTGGATGATAAGGAGGAGGGTGGACATCCTATGTATCCAAGAAATGAGATGGAAGCCACTTGGCTTGGGATCCAGAGTCTACTACTCAAGTGGAGGGCTGACTAGAAATAGTGTAGGAATTGTGGTGAGAGAAAGGCTTCAGACAGCAGTAAGAGATATCATCAGAATTAATGACAGACTCCAGTGTAATGACAGGGCCTATGCCCCACTCCAGTGTAATGATAGGGCCTATGCCCCACACTGTGATAGCGAGGAAAAGAGTGCATTCAGACAGCAGTTGTAGGACCTACTAGATAGCTCAGAAGAACATGAATTGGTGTTGATAATAGGTAACTTGAATGCAGATATCGGGACAGACAAAACAGGATGGTCCTTATGGGTGGGGTAACAGGAATAAAAAAGAGAAGCCATTTTAGACTTCTGCCTGGCAAATGGCTTGATAGTAGCCAACACATGGTTCAGAAAGAGAGTTACAAAATCGCATACAAGAGTAGGCAACATGAAACTCAGGTAGACTTCCTCCTAGTAAGGAAAAGGCACTGGGCTAGAATCCATGATTGCAAAGTCATCCCCAGTGAAACAGTCGACCCAAAGCATAAACCATTGGTTGCCACAATCAGCTGCAAGCAGTGGTCAGAGAAGGCTCTAAGGTCAACACAGACCAGGTTGAAGACCTGGAAGTGGACTGGAGAGAAAGTACAACAGTATTACTCAGGGCTCTAGCACCCCAGGAAGAGGAGGAAATAGTTGGAGTTGAAGAAGAATGGCACAGCCTAAAAAACAACATGTGTTAGCACTACAGAAAAGATATGTGGCCAAGCCAGGTATGGAAATAAGGTACATAAGGAAAGCTGGTGGTGGAATGCAGAAGTCCAGGAAGTCATCAAAAGAAAGAAGGAGTGCAGAAAGAAGTGGGAGATGGAAAAGACTGACCAGGCTAGGAAGGACTACTGGCTGGCTAACAAAGAATCTAAGAAAGAAGTTTCAATAGCAAAGAATAGGGCATCAGAGGCCCCATACCAGCTTCTGGAAAGTGACTCATTAAGGGGCACAAAGAAACTATATCATGTTGCAAGGCAAAGACAGAAAGATAAAGAAGATAGTTAGACACCCTTCATAAGGGATGCCAGCAACAGCCTGCTCACCAGTCCAGAGGGCATCAAAGGCAGATGGAAGGAGTATTTCCAGCAGCTTCTGAATGAAGAAACCCTACAGAAGCTGTACTGCCCCAGAAACAGCCTATGCTGAAAGAAGAAAAGGAGCCCACCCTAGAATAAGTAAGAACAGCATTAAGGAAGATGAAGTTAGGGAAAGCAGCAGGCTCAGATGAAGTCACAGCAGATAGGATAAAAATACTGGGTGAAATAGGGGAGAAATGGCTCCTGAGGGTACTAATAACAGTGTGCAGAGAAAGGCGCATCCCAGATGACTGAAGGATAAGCATACTCATGCCAGTGTACAAGAACAAAGGGGGCATCCACAACTGTGGGCAGTAGAGGCATCAAACTCCTATCACATTGCATGAAAGTTCTGGAGAGGATGATTGATAAATGGATATGCAGAGTAGTAGAATGGGGAGATGAGCACAATTGACCCAATGTTTGCATTGAGACAGATACTTGAGAAGAAGCTAAAGATGAGGAGAGAGTCCAGCTGGGCAGTCCTACACTTGGAGAAAGCATATGACAAGGTCACAAGAAAGCTGATATGGGAAGTACTGCGGTGGTTTGAAGTCCCAGAAACACTGGTAGAATTAGTGCAGGCTATGTACAAGGACCCAATGACTCAAGTACAAACAGTGTTCAGCCCACAGAGGGGTTCCCAATGGGAGTGGGTGTACATCAAGGTTCAGCTCTTCATACTGATGATGGACTACATTAGCAAACAGTTTGGAGGGGAGGGACTAACAAATCTGCTGTATGCAGATAATGTGGCAGTGCAGGCAGACTCTGAGCTAGAACTTCAGCAAAAGATAGGAGAATGGAATGCAACTCTGAAAGCACATGGGATGAAACTAAGCACAGATAAGATGGTGGTAATGGCAGCAAATTGGAGAAATCAGAAGAAGCTGAGAATAGAGATAGAAGGGAAGATAGTGGAACTGGTAAACAACTTCAAGTATCTGGGAGGGGTAGTTGAGGAGAAGGGTAGTCTGAATGAAGAGGTCAATGCTAGAATCAGAGGGGCTGCAGCCAACTGGCATAGAGTATCAGGTGTAGTCTATGACAGAAGGATGCCAAAGAAACTGAAAATTAAGGTGTACAAGACAGTGGTTTGACCAGTACTACTGTATGGTACAGAAACCTGGGCAGTAAAGGCAGAACAGTTGAAGAAGCTAGAGGTGATGGAAATGAACTGCCTGAGAAAGGTCATAGGATACACACTGTGAGACAGGCGAAGAAATGAGGACATAAGAGCAGAAGCCAAAGTATCTCCAATTGCAGAAAAGATCAAAGAGAACAGATTACGGTGGTTTGGACACATGTAGAAAAGCAGTAGACAATCTGGTGAGGAAGATTTGGGACAGACAGGAAGAAGGTAAGAGGAAATGAGGATGTCCAGCAAAGAGGTGGATGCATTGTGTGAAAGAAGTTCTGCAACAGTCAGGCATGAGTGCTGAAGAAGGCAAGAGTGTGGCACTGAATCGAAAGGGTTGGCGACAGCTAACATGATACCTTGACCTCATGTAGAAAAATGGGAAAAAAGGGGGCTGATGATGATGATGATGATGATGCAGAGGAATGACCTTGGAAAATATAGCATTGTTAAGAAGCACTGTACCTGTTAATGCCAGCCAATATGTTGGAAGCTACTTTTTAAATTTATTTAAATGTACAAGTGTATGAGCATGCATCTGTGTGTGTGTGTGTGTGTGTGTGTGTGTGTGTGTGTGTGTGTGTGTGTGTGTGTGTGTGTGTGTGTGTGTGTGTGTCCATTTGTGCATGTACATATGTAGGATATGGTGGGGATATAGAAGCTCTCAGCTGTCTCTGGTTTCACAGAATATTATGGATTTTGCCTTATATTTTGCTCTGTTTCTAGAAAAATATGGTTTTCTGGCAAATCAGTGGGTACTGCAATCACTACATAATAAAATACTTTTGACCTTTAGACTTTATAGCCTCCAAAAGAAGCATGCTAATGCAAAACCTGTCATTCTAGCAACATTCTAAAGTATATAAAGTCAATGTCTGTCTAATTTTGGTCTTTTGTTCCCCATTATTTCATTTGTCTTTCACCTTGATTCTTGCACTAAAAAGATGAGATGTATATGGAGGGAAGCAATGGATTATACACTGCACTCTCAAATTAGTGCGCTGAGAAGATATATTCCTCTGTTGCAATTATTATTTATTCGTGTGTGTGTGTGTGTGTGTGTGTGTGTGTGTGTGTGTGTGTGTGTGTGTGTGTGTGTGTGTGTGTGTGTGTATGTGTGTGTGTGTGTGTGGTATTTATTCATTCACTTGATCCTAATTATTTATATAGATGGTACACAGCCAAGTAGTTTGCTGTTAACGTGTATGCATGTGTGTGTGTGTGTGTGTGTGTGTGTGTGTGTGTGTGTGTGTGTGTGTGTGTGTGTGTTGTGTATGTACTGTATGTGCATATGTATGAATATGCAGGGGGGTTGCAACAGGTTGCTCTGCATGGTTCTGGCAGCAGCAAGCTAAACATACATGGTCATTATTATAGAATTTATTCAATAATTTGTCCCAGTCAGCTATCTGGGGATGTTACAATAAATTAATGTTGTCAGTTATTATTTTTATTTTATTTTATTACAATCTGATATAAGAGGTATACACATTCAAGAAATGTGATTTTAATTTCTGTGTGCAGGAGGTGTCTGTAGATGAAAGTGACTGTCAGTGTTGTCATTTGCTCAGGTTAAACAGTCATCATTCTGGTTTTGCAGGACTAATGATTATTTGTGTGAAGCAAACTTGAATAATTTACATTGGCTACTGTTTGACATGAAGTTGAAGTGCATCACTGTGACCCTTTTTAATTATAATCAGATATCTGAAGTGTATGCAGTCAATAAAATGGCTATAATTTTTCCTATGGGGGCTGTCTATGGAAGACAGTGAATAATGCTTTTGTCATTTTCTCATGTAAATCATTATTCTGGTTTTGCTGGTCTAATGCATACTTGTGTGATGTAAGTTTGAATACTTTACTGTGGCCACTGTTGTTTTATCACAGTCAGACATCTGAGGAGTGCATATTCAACAACTGAGGAATTAATTGGTTGGCAAGAGACTGTTGTTAAATGTAAGTGACTGACTCTGCTATTATTTGCTCAAGATAAGCAGTCATTATACTGGCTTGGCAAAACTTGTGGAATACAAGTGAGATGTGCAGAGCAAATAAATTGGCTGTAATTGATGAGCATGGTTCTGTCTGTGACAACAATGACTATGGATATGGGGGAGAGGTTATAGTGTATTTTAAAGTAGCAAGTTTGGCATAATGGGTTTCACTTTCCATCACAGGCATTGCACACAGTAAGTGGCAGTCTGGGCAGAATGTGTGTGACAGTATCTGATTATTAGCACTGTGATACAGTAATTGCCATCTCATTTTTATTATTTCTATATTTTTGTTGTGATTCTTTCTGTGTGTTGTCTGGATGCACTGCCTGTCTTTGTATCAAATTTACCCTGGTGGCCTGGTTTCTTATCCAAGATTGTATAATATATAACTAAGGCCACTTATGCTTTCACTTTCATTCCAATCACACACCAGATGGATACATAGAAGGTAACTATCTTTATTCTGGTGGGGTAGGAAGACAGGCAATATTCTATTATAGGATTGATGTATCCTTGCACTTGTCTTCTCAGTTTACTGGAAACTACAATTTTGTTAGCTTTGAATATTAAGCCTCAAACACAACTTAGTTTTCAATGAAAGAAAAAAAATCTAAATTAATTTCTTTTTTACTCATAACGTTGGTTTGGGCCACACCTGGATTAAAAGGTTGTAAAAAAGCTTTAAGATGCACCTCAGAGAAACTCCAAAACTATAAGTTCTAGATGTCTATCATTTCTCAAACCTTCATCCTAATTCATTTAGTTGATCCACACTTATCACAGTGCAATCTTGGGCAATCTCTGTGTTAAAAGGATGAAGAAAAAAGTTAAAAAGATATAAGTATGATAAAAGCAAGAAGGAAGTAATCTATCCGGATGGTGTGGGACCATGATGAAGAAAACAGAAGAGAAGCTCTGGAGATGTAAATGGGAGACTAGTGTGGAACAGGGGAGGGACTCCCAAGGATCCCTTTATCTAGAACTCCATTTCACCTAAAGTTAGTCCTGTTGGTTGTAGTCACACATCTGAGGTGTATATAGTCATTAAATTGGCTAGGCTGAGCTGGTACTGAGACAACCTGTGAATGAAGGTGAATGACCCCCATCTGTTGTTTGATCAAAAGTAATGGTCACTGGCCCATCATAATATTGCCCCACACAATTCCATTTAGCCCCACCCATTCAGATGCTTCCTGCAGCCTCTCTTTGTCTGATGTCATGTGCCACCAGTAGTGTTACAGCCTGTTTAGAACTTTAAGGAAGTACTTTGTAATGATACGGTCTTTCTGTGGCATTCTCTTGACTGAGCTATTTTACAGTCAGTATACAAAAATATTAACTTCAAATGCTTATCCATAATGCCAATCATTACAAGATAACTCGTATATTATATCCCTGATAAAACTACGGCTGGGCTAGGGACTGATGTGGTGTATCTCTTTCTTTTTTTGTATTATCAATGATATCTTAGAGATTTCATAGATATTCCAAGGTCACTAATTATTATAGCCATTCATGTCTAGCCAGTATCCTCCCTCATGCCACACCTCCTTCTGCAGGAGGGCCATATCAGTTAATCCAGAAGTCATTTTTTGGTTAGCCATCCAGTCAAAATACACACATTTGTATAACATCAGTATACATTTGTATGAATATTGCCAGCTGCCAGTTTTACTTAAACTTGGATTTCATATGGAACTGTTCCCATGCATCTAAGTGTATTTGCATATGTAATTGTTCTCATATATATAGCCATGTATAGACATGGCAATCACAAAATACATGTGAGATGCAACTTGGGAGTTCCATGTAGTGGAGCTTAATACACAATAGTCTAGAAGTGTGCAGCAGAACTGCATGTAACTATGTGTCTATATGTTTATGACCATGTCTGCACACATGTGTGATGATGATGATGTAAGGTATATTAAATCACAATAATATGGCCACTATGGTGGCAGAGAAGAATAAAGCCCCAACTATGACCTAGGCAACCCAGGTTTGATTAGCAGCTTGGGTAACTGATTGAGTGGTGGAGAGGTATGGATATTACCAACCCACTGAATACAAGAAGAGTAAGGTAAGACGATTTAAGAATTATGGGTAAGGGCACTATCTAATGGACACCCTAAATGTGGAATTCCTCATGCTAGGTAGCCAATCCTGTGGACCATGTGATGGGTTGCACTTGGGGGGGAGGTGCACACTGAACGGGTTGTTGATTATGCTGTTTATGTATTTGCATGTGTGGTATTTCACAGGTTATTTTGCGACAAAGTTTGAAAAGTTATGTTTTAAGAAAAATGAATATATTATGCAACTGCTGGCAGTGCTGAATGGCCATTTGATACTATCAGTTATTAAGCTATGCCACCACATAAGTAGTCTCCTAAGTGAGATTCACATGGAAACATAAGTGGATGTTTTCTATCATTTATGTCAAGTGGTAGATGGCATACATGGTTTCCCACTAACACTATAAGGAAGCTTCTAGAGCTAATGCAAAAACTGAATGCTGACAAATGTAAAAGGCAAATCCATCCATCCTCAACCCCTCTTTCCCATTTTGTACATGGGGTCAGGATGTCACTTCAACAGTGACAATCATCTCAAGCCAAGGTTTACACTGCCAGGTGGCTACCCCTGCCATGGAAATGTAAAAGGTAAATAAATATTCAAAAGTCAAACTGATAAGGTTACTGCTGTACTTGTGTTAACTTCCAAAAGTGGATATTTTTCTCCCTGTCACATTGTTTAGCAGAATAAGATATCATCCTAATTCAAAACAAACTCAAGTGCTGTAGTGTAGGACCACGTGAATATAGACTTCCTGGCTCTGCAGTTTATAAATGTTTGACTAAGGACACAGATAAGCTGTAAGTGAAGCATTTTGTCATCATGTTATTGGTTGTTGAAAAAAAAAAAACAAAGGTCCATATGTAAAAGGTGAATAGTGAGGTTTTAAGCTCTGTCTTACAGCTAGGATTTATCAGCAAGGATTTTTAGGGATTATAACAGACATGTTTGGCTTCCAGCAGCTAATATTTAAAAAGATGTTAAAATTTATGTGAGTTAGAGCTGTTATTTATTTGCACTCCTCTACATCACAGTCTTAATCCCAATCCCAGACTCAAGTGGAAACTTTCGCATCAGAGTTTGTATAAAATTTAATATTTGGTTTGTATTTAAAAGTACAGGTAATTAAGTGTCCTATTAGTGCAGATATATAATTGATGGATTTTGCTGTTTGGATGATTTTTCTACAGCATGGGTCATTGTCCAAGTGATTGTTTAGGGTGCACTTTTCACTGTTCTCCAGACAGTCTGTCTATCTTGTCAGACTTACAAGCTGCCTGGGTAATTTGTAAATGTTAAAATTATATTTTATGGGCTTTACATTGACTATGAAGAGTTTTTCTGAGTCATGTATAAACAACATTGTTAGCTGGCTATATTCTGGCACTAAAGAATTTACTTAATTTATCAAATGATGTCATTCAAAAGGAATGTAGCATGTGGGAGGGGTTGATGATACCTTGTCCATAGGTTCATAGGTTGTTACTAGGCTATCAGCCCTAGGGCCTATACAAGCCTCGCCATAACAATTCCCTGGCTATTTCATCCCACACTATTTACTTCCCTGGACCCCTGTCTAACAGGGCAACTGACGTGATCCACGGGGTGAATTTCTTATCAGAAGATAATGGTGCAGACATATTCTGTGTTCTGGGTACAGGGAACTAGACATGGTATGAGGTATAAATCATGTTTTTGAAGGGATGCAAACATTTAACATAAAACATAATGCAAGCATTCACCTTCGCTGAGCAGTTGCATATAAACACATCCTGTATAAGATAAAATAAAATGTGATGAACTAACTTATACTAAATAACCACAAATTAAGAATATATACCACACAAAAAAATAAATTAAATGGTATATATAATGTAAATATAATGCAAATATATTTAAATAAATGTATTTAAGTAGATGCTATATGACCTCAGCGTTTCAGGCTTTTCAATTTTAGCACACTGCTAATGGAGCAAGTGTCATTAAGCCCTGTTTTATGTTTTATGTTAAATGTTTAATATTATACCTTCTTCTTTTTAATATTCATGTAATGTTGTGTTCTTAGATAAGGATGTTTTGTATATTTATACATTCATTTATTTATATAAGCACACTTTAGCATGAATTCTGCATTTGAACTTATTAGTTTAGGTTTGACATCAGTTTTTAGTATTTTACATGTTTAGGGAACTGATTGGTTCATGCTGGTAGGCTGTAGTTCACCTTTTTTTCTAGTATACTTCCACTTTTAATGTAAATATAAATCAGAATTTAAGTGGCGGGTTCCACCTGATTGGTAGCACATGATGCATGTTAGCTTATATATATCTATTTGTATCTGGATGTGATTGTATTTTGTCTTTTTTCTGAGGAAGTTAGCTTACTAAGCTAACGAAAAGCGCTTCAATTAAATACTTGGTTCATCCATTTCGCTTGTTCGGGCTTTTGTTTACAGTACCTGTTTTATTTTCAATAATAAATTATAGTTCAAGAAGCATCAGAATAACATTGTAACAAAGAGTTTTAAATTCATAGGTAGTATAAAGAGACAGTTACATTATGAGACACACAGGTTCTGAAAATAGCTTTTAATTCCATAATAAAATCAAAGATGGTCAGCAACATATTATAATACTGTATAATAAAAGGGATTCCTGTATAGGCTGTCATTTACATGGAATTCTGTACCCCTACATGTATAAACGATTACTCATTAGCTGGAATAAGCTCAATGTAGACATCCCAGCACTGTCTGGAGATATGTATCCACAGGTAAATGAGGGAGAAACATTTGTATATGTATATATATGTGTATCTACATATATATATATATATATATATATATATATATGTATATATATATATATGTATATATATATATATATATATATATATATATATATATATATATATATATATATATATATATATATATATATATATATATATATATATATATATATCTATATATACACATAGATTCACTAGACAATCTCAAAATACTAAAATATCTAATTTCAGTATTTCGAGACTGAATAGTCGAACACCCACATACCGAACACCCAAAACCATGAATAGCACAATTGCAACCATACACACACACACACACACACACACACACACACACTCACACACACACACACACACACACAAACACACCTACCTAACTACACTAAATCAAACAAAACAACACACACAAACACAACATAATACACACACACACACACACACACACACACACACACACACACACACACACCTACCCTACCTATAAGCAGGGGGGCAAGCCCACCTGCACCCCCCATGTGGAGGGCTGTACCCCCTGCACCCCCCCTACTTATATATACTAACTCCAGGGTCACACTAAACACACAAACTCACAAAAAACACCACTACACACACTCACACACTAAAATCCCTACCCAATACCTTTACACAAACACCACTTACCTGAAACCCCAGATACGTCCACCAACCGCACCACGTCACAAACGTGACACCATGATAGCAGATTCGACAATTCCACATTCGACATAGTGCAGTTTCGTGTAACTGCACTTTCAACTAATCAGTCCTTCGAGATTGTCTAGTGTATCTATATACATATATATATATACTTATATGCTGCGGTGGTGGTGCTGCGGTAGCGTTATCACCTCACAGTAAGACGCTGTCCTGTTCAATTCTCAGCTAGAGCGTCTTCTGTCTGGAGACATGCGTGAATGAGCATACCTTCGTTGAAGGTTGTGCGTCAGAGCTGGCAACTCAGCACGTAAAAATCTGCTGCCAATCATTAGCGGACCGGAGTTCCACTGTGGCTACCCTTAACCGGGAAAAGCCGAAAGACACAACAACATATATATATATATATATATATATATATATATATATATATATATATATACTTATATGAACTGTTTCTATTGCAGGATAAGATGACTGATAAGAATTAAAGGATAAAATGCCCAGGACCAATGAAAGTCTTATTCTTTTGGGAAAAAAATGCTTAATTTATTAAATTTATTTTAGTCCTGTTTGAACTGATTCATGTTTTTGTTTTGCAGTATAGAACATGTTCAGCCCCTTTCTACATCTTCTCTCCAGAAAGTCGAGTCATTTAGGTGAAAGAGAATGACAGTTATTGCCTACATTCCTTGTTCAAATGGGAAGAGAAGACTTGATCAAAATGTTTCTCCCTCATTTACCTGTGGATACATATCTCCAGACAGTGCTGGGATGTCTACATTGAGCTTATTCCAGCTAACGAGTAATCGTTTATACATGTAGGGGTACAGAATTCCAGTTCTACATTTCTTCCTTATAATGAAGTTGGAAAGCTTTGAATGGTGTCACTATTACAGTGAGGAAAGTTAACTGGTTTGTGGATTTTGTGGTATCATTTGATGAATCAAAGTGGTGAAGTCATGCCTCTCATTATACAGTCAAACAGAATACTCACAGATGAACTTATATCCAACCAGTACCAATGTAAATGCAGCCATGCACACCCCTTAACAAATCACTTCTTTGCCTTCAAAGTTTACATGTTTAATACTCAGTTGTCTGAGTTATGAAAGCATGGTAAAATGAAAACCTCCACTGTCTGAGCCTACAAAAACTCTGAGTACTTGCAGACTGTGGGTGCTGCAGAAACTCCTGAAGATGGGCTAATGGAAATTGAATATGACATGATATTTCTTTAGACAGTTGTGTAAATCTTTTTATGCTTTATGATCAATTCTCTTAGTCTTCCATATTTTTAATTAATATTTAACCGCAGAATTACAGCTGGGCAGACTTCATATTCAGTTGATGCCAGGTGAAAATGTTTCAAAGAGATAGACTGATGAACAATACAACATATTTATAAATACCAAAGAGAAGAAAATCATAGCTATACATGTATTCCAATCTAGTTTTAAGAAAGATAAACACTATTACAATTAAAAATAAGTTATAACATATATTATAGGCAAAATAATAATTATGTTTTGCATAAAATGACACACTACGTAGAATTATAGACTTGGAAAAGCCTAATCAAAGTGTTAAATAGCTTGGGACATATGACTGCAGAGGCCACAAGCCTAGAAATGTGCTTTCAACACTTTTTGTAAGCCACACTAATCAGTCAGTGACTAGCTGGAAAGATAATGTTTTCATAATCTCTTTGAAATATAGACCTCACCATAATATTATCAATTGTCACCATCTTTACTATCTTTGTGATACTAGAAATTGAGTCTCTAATAGCAGCTATTTTACAGTCTAGTATATTGTGGTTTAATTTGGTTGGTCACTAAAACTTAGCCCCATGGTAAGCCAGGAGGACAGCTTATGCCTTTATCAGATCTACTAACATCAGTTCCACTATAATAAAATCAGATTCTATGATTGCTTTTTCCTGCAATGTTGCACTGCTCTGCAATGTCTTGGTGAAGTTTGGTATCACAGGTTTTGGTTTGATTGAAGTTTTTGTTTTCTCTGCAAGCGTACTACTAAATTATGACTGTTCTGTGCTGTTTAGCGCGTATGAGTTACTTCTGTGAAATGCAACTGCAGTTTGACTTATGGCTACCCGCTGCCAGCCTTGCTGTAGAAATATTACATATTTATAAATGTTTGCATTTAACCCATGGTTGTGCAACCCTGCAGTTAATTTATTTAAGTAATGCATGAGGAGAATTTTGCCTACCATTTGGGGGGAGCGGAAAGCTTGTCCCCTACAAAAATATATTTCTATTAAGTTTTGTTGTGAACTAATGTTTGCAATAAGTGTTTTTATTGATTTATTTAGTTGAATTTTAGTGTTTTCAATGCAAATATATTTCATCAAGTAACACAAATCGTGTGCAAGCTAGGAGTCAGTATGAGGTATAAAATAGTAGAAAACCCCATCAAAAGTTGCAGTTTAGTTTTCTACAGAATTATGATTTGTGATTGGTAGCTGACCATCTAAATAAACAGACATTCAAGTTAAATGTTAATGGAAAAGAACAAGTACAGCTGTAGATCTTGTAACGTCTTTTTGTGGGAAATTAAGTCAAAGCATCTTCTCAACCATCAGGCAGTGAAATACGTAGCAGAAGCGAGTCAGTATAACATGTTTTATTTAATACGCAAGGAACCAAAAGAAACTTCTAAAATGAATATTTTTCTCAGTTTTCTATACACAGTGGTCCTTTGCTGATTAAAGCAGCTTGTCTCTCCTGCCTTTATAATAAAGAATGTAAACAGGGTGCACCATTTTCTCTGGAGACTTGTTTAAGACTCCACTGCTCTTTGGAATTTTCCTTATTTTTTTTTTTGTTACTTCCCAAATCCAAGGATAATTGCCATGTGTTCCTGTTGCACATGGCAACTCTCAGACAACATTATTTCCATCTCCTTTTTCTGTCAGACCCCAATCTGTTTCTTTCATAGGTTTTTCAGACCTTTGTCTGCCTTTCTTGATTCTCAGTAATTCCATTTCCTGGTTCTTCCCCATCCTGCTTTTGTATTTCTCTTTTTACATGTAAGAAGGCATCATTCCCTTCACGTAGGGCATTGGTGTGGAAGCCACCTATTCAGGGCATATTTGTAGAAGCTCCCACCCTGTAGTTGCCACCAGGGGACAATACTACAGTGTCTGTCATGAAAGATAGTTCCTAGAGCACTTGCTGAACAAGAATGTCCTATAATGATATATCTTCAAGGCACTATCAGGCAGTGTCTTACATGTCCTTCCTAGGTTTTTATAGACTTACTCTAGTTTCCTATTAGTAGTAAAGTACTGGTGCAGTGTGAGCAGAAAAACAGGAAATACAATCAAAACATACCAAGACAGGCCTGAATACGGACTATTTTATTCCAGTAAAAAATCACAGATATTGAGCGCTTTCGTCTCTCACACAGAAAACTTAATCAGAATAAGAACATACATAATCAAAACCCATTTATATATCAGCTTTTAACTTCACAATTGGTTAAGATCATTGGCTCGGTTGTATTTCCTATCAGTAGTAATTATTTACCTTATCTAAACCTATTGTGCTACATTGCAGATGTGCTCATATCTGCTATTTTATGTGAACATGTTTTGAGGATAGGGACTACCCCTGACTTTGTCATTGATTACAGAGCTACAAACAGCAGGTAATTTTCAACAGGTATGTAGTTGCCACTACAGAAATGTTAAAACATTTTGTTGTCTGTCTGATAAAAATCACTCAAGTGAAAAAGGCTTTAGCCATGGCTACCTGCTAATTGCAATACACTCACTAACTAACTAATTAACAGTACAACTAATTAACAGCCCCACACACTATAGGGAGACATCAAATTCCCTATTAGACTGGATCCTAGTATCAGACCCTAGCAAATATACCACCTCAGGTACAAAGTCTGACCGACCCAGTGGTCATCACCCAAATCTATATAACCAAATATCTCACACATCCACTTAAACAGCATGTTTATAAAACAATGCAAAATCTGTCCAAGTTTAACCCAGAAACATTCATTACTAACCTATCATTTACTAAATGGAACTTCCTAAAAATCCTCCACTTAAATGATGCTGTAAATGAATTCAATACAGTTTTCATGAATATCTTAAGTAGAAACTGAAAAACACTGGAAGCGCAAAGAGGAGATTGCACCAAAAGTATTTTTAGCACAGTTAATCTTTTATTGTTTGTTATTTGTCCGATGAAGTCTTGTTTCTTAGTAGCATTGCACCTCCTAGAAAGCAGAGACTAAAAACAAATAATGCAGTTTGGCTATCCAAAATTAGTAGAATGTTAATGCAGAAATGATAATGCAGGACAGAGAGAAAGTATGGAAAGAATGGAAAAAAATATAAAACACCACACTATTTTAAAACCTTCAGAATGCTTAAATGCTTCGCAATCATACTAAAAGCAAATTAATGAAGACAAAAAAATAAACTTTAATAACTTTCAGAATATTTGTAAATGCAACCCGAAAAAATTTTGGACAGCCATTAAAGAAGTCTTGCATTCCAGACCTAACCTAATATTTCAATAATTTAGCACTTGAAACCACAGTACAACATTTATTTTTTTTCAAAAATCATTTTTGTATTTTATGAGTAAAGTACAGATAACAATAACTCATATTTAATAGATAGTATAGCATCTCTAATTAAGGATTCCCCAACATCTAATCCTAACCCTGATGAGCAGCCACATATCACCCCATCCACTTTCACCTTCAAGCCTGTGCCCACATCCTATAAAACACTACTTTTAAACTCAAACCATGCTCTACTTCAGCTGATGAATTTCCAAGTGAATACCTTAATTCATTACAGCCGAGTGCACTTTCAGGCATTTCTGCAGTTACCTCCTACTGACACCTGTAGGTGTCAAATATTGCTTGTTCATATTTGTATTAATAATTCTAAAATCATGGCATATTCAAGGTATCAGAAGATTTCAACTTAAAGCATACATGATGGCAAACACAATTGTATGCTATTTGATTTCTGTATAGTACAGCTAAAGAGATATTGAATATTACTTGTAAACTGTTTATTTACATTGTTACAGTTTTCATATTTCTCTAAATATATCGACATTTAGATAACACATTCATAACTGCATAGCCTCATATGAAAGCTCACAGCTGTATGAAGAAAATCCTGCTAGCAATATGTATCTTCCTCGAATGGTTACTGAGAGATCATAAACTGTTTACACAACATTAGAAAATTAATATTAACTGCATTTATTTTGGCTTATAAAATCCAGTTTAAAGCATCAAATTGAAGGAATGCTACTAATTTAAAGATTAATTTATATTGAATACTTAGCCATTTACAGCTTTCTAGTTACAGTTATGGTTTCAGAGATAAGAATATTTGTTTGAACTGTAATGCTATAACTATATTTTTTAAAGACTCAAGCCACACCCACTGGGAGTTCAAAGTACACACTCAAAAGAGCTGTAGTAGAGGGAATGAGCTAAAATAGCAGATGATAGCATTCCTACCCTGTCTCAGTCCTTTTAATTAGGTCAGTCCAGGAATCTCACATTCCTTCTCTTTGGAAAAAGTCACACATTAGCCCTCTGCACAAAGGAGGAAATTCACCAGACATTACTAACTTTACACCTATAGCAATCTTATCCCCCCTTTCCAAAATAATTGAAACATGTATTTTAAAACAATTGCTAAACTATCTGCTGCAGGAAGAGCTTCTATCTCCCACATAACATGGCTTCCATTCTTCCTGTAGTACTAACACTGCACTTCTAACCTATATAGATATAGGTTCATAGGTTCATAGGTTGGTACTAGGCTATTGGCCCTAGGGCCTATACAAGCCTAGCCATAACAATTCCCTGGCTATTTCTTTCCACACTATTTACTTCCCTGGACCCCTGTCTAGCAGGGTGACTGATGTGATTCCCGGGGTGAATTTCCTTTCTCCCATTCAATAAAGCTAGAGATAATGGCAAACTAGTTATGGTAAGATCAGACCATAAACTAATCTCACTGGATATTCACATCCCGACCCCACCCCCTGCCCAGAAAACCACAGTGAAAAACTTCTCTAAAGCAAATTTCACACTCCTCAAAACCGAGGTGGAATCCTTCAATGCCCCCGGGCCTGTGGAAAATATGGCCCAGACCGCAGAATCCTTTATAAACGCATTCTATGAACACCTTCAGGAATGCATGGATCATGTGATCCCAAATAAAACCAAGACCCAATCCTCCAAAGGCAGACGTCCTGTCTGGTGGACCCCAGCCATAAACAAACTATACAATAGAAGGAGGAAGCTACTAAATGATAGAGCAAAATCCCAAAAAGGGAAGGCATCACTGATCAGTATTAGCAAAAAACTACAGGCACTCATAAAATTGTCTAAGGCCAGCTTCGAGAGAAAAACTGCACAGGACACTAAGGATAATCACAAGGCTTTCTTTAGTTATGTTAGGAACCTGGGTGGTAATTCCCAGATATGCTCAGAATTAGTCCAAAATTACAAAAAATACACTGAACCCACAGACATTGCCAATGTCCTAGCTGACAGGTTCAGCACAAACTTCTCCCCCCCTCCCCACCAAAAGGGCAAATATCTATCCCAGCAGAGTGCTGCCCCCCTGACATCTCAGATGCTCAGGTAAGAGCCGCCCTCTCCAAAGCAAAAAACACAGCATCAATGGGACCAGACGGTGTCCCGGGCTGCGTCCTACATGAACTCCAAGAAGAGCTAAACCCAAACATAAAACTACTGTTCAATCTCAACCTTACTACAGGATATGTGCCCAAAGAGTGGCGTACAGCAACAGTGGTCCCTCTCCGTAAAGGTGGTGCCTCAATAGATCCTGGAAACTATCATCCCATAAGCCTGACTAGCTTGGTCTGCAAAGCTATGGAAAGGATCATCATGGACCTCATAAATAAAGATATAGGGGACCTACAGACACTGGATCCTACCCAGTTCGGCTTTGTTAAGGGCAGATTCTACCTCTTAAACCTGGTTGATTTCTTTGAAACAGTCACCAAGACCATTGACGAGGGGAAGGTGGTCCACACAGCCTACCTGGACCTCGCAAAAGCCTTCGATACAATACCCCACTCGGGCATTATAGATAAGCTCACCAGCTTAAATATAAACCCCTATGTCACTAGATGGATTGCAAACTGGCTCAAGGACAGAACCCACATGGTTAGAATTGCTGGAGCCATGTCAGACTCCAAACCAGTTACAAGTGGTGTCCCACAAGGCTCAGTCCTGGGACCTCTCTTGTTCGGTATATATTTCTCGGAGGTACAGGCCAACACAGAAGGACTGTGGCTGACCAAGTTCACAGATGACTGCAAACTGGGCATCATAATCAACTCTCCAGCCGACACAAGCATCCTCCAAAAGGGCCTCATAGAAACAGACAACTGGTGCCAGAGCCATGGCCTCAAGCTAAATGCCAAAAAGTGTATAGTCATACCCTTTGGCAAAACAAAGTGCCCACAAATTACCACATAGGTGGTAATCCATTAAGTACAGAAGAAGTAATTAGGGACCTGGGGACCCAAGTTGATAGCAATCTCTCATTTGACAACCACATGGCCAAAGTGGTTAGAAAAACATTTTATGTAGCCCACCTAATCATGAAGGGATTCACACCTAGATCAGGGGAGGTCATCGTGCCTCTTTACTCATCCCTCATCAGGCCCATAATTGAGTACAATGCTCCTTTTGGGATGTACCTTACCAGACACCTGCAGCAACTGGAAAGACCCCAAAAGTACCTCACCAAGAGGATCAAAGGGCTCAAACAGATGCCATATGCTGCCCAGTTAAAGAAACTCCAGCTCTACTCAGTGGCATACCGCCTGCTCAGAGGCGATCTGTGCCTGACGTATAAAGCCATGTCCAACCCGGAATTAATGGACATGCTGCACCTTAGACAATCCAAATCCCATCGAGCTACGCGCTTGAGAGACTTGAACCTCAGCACTGAAATAAATAGGACATGCTGGAGGGACAGATTCATAACCCAGAGGCTCCCTTCACTCTGGAATAAAATCCCAGTCCAGGTTAGGCAGAGTCCCTCATTGACTCTCTTCAAGAGGAATCTTGATGAGTGGATGGGAGATCATAGGTTTACCCCGGGTATCACTTCTGTGTCACTGTTAGACAGAGGCACAGTATACTAACCTCGAAAAAGGGCATAGCAAAATAAATTTAAAATGGGTGGCGAAAGCCAAACACATTCTGGCTAGGCTTATAAATGCCCTAGGGCAGATAGCCTAGTATGAACCTATGAACCTCTTTATAGCTAGACTTGTCTAAAGCCCTCAACACAGTTTATCACAGAAAACTTCTACTTGAAATGTCCTCATTAGGTCTCTGTCAGCCCACTCTTCTATGGTTCAAAAGGTACCTCTCCAGTCGGTATCAGTCAGTGATATGGCACCCCATGCCCTTTCCACACTTCCTGGTCACCACATGTGCCTCGAGGCTCTGCCCTTGATCCCCTCCTCTTTGACAATCTCATCAATACCCTCTAATCTTCCACATAACAGGCTATCCTAATACAATACATAGATGATTCCACTCTTATTTGCATCACAAGTCCTGCTCAATCCTAAAAAAAATAAATAAATAAAATTACTATTTTTCCCCAAATCCCTCTCCCATAAAAAAACAAAATTTACATTTCTCTCTCTGGATAATAGAACCATTGAAGTCACTTTTCATAGCAGATTATTAGTGATGATAGTGGATAATAATCTTAAATTTGACCTGCATCTACAAAATTGCACAAGAAAAAAAATCATCAATAACTAGTGATGCTTTATAGAGCCAAAAACGTTCTCACGGATGCAACTAACGCTACACTTGGCACTATGTATCTCCTTCCCACACTTCTTTATGGTGCTCCCATCCTTAATAACTTTCAGGCATCACAAAAATCAAAACTTGAAGAATGCTACAAGATAGTTGTTAAATTTGCTGCAAATATCCCTTTCAGAACCCACCACTGTATAGCTCTAAAATAACTAAATTGGTTAGAACTGCCCTATCAACTAACATATACACAGCTTTTTACCACCTATAAAATTATCTGGAACCCATCTGCTTGTCTAGCACTAAATAACATTCTACACAACTATGTTCCTAGTTGGTCATTAGGATACAATGACCAAAAACTCCTGTCTGTCCACAAACCTATCAAATCTACTGGACATTGTTTGTAATCATACCATGTTGCTAAGGCCTGGAACTCCTTATCTCTATCCATCAAGTCACTGCCCTTCCTCCCATCCATCAAAACTCTTCTGAAAGGCTTCCTAGCCAAAAGCTGGCTCTGTTCTTGTTCAACACCAGGATAAACTATATCCCTAGATGTGAACAAATACCTCTTCATACCTTACATCTCCTTACTCTCCCTTCTTCACTCACTTCCTTACTTCTATTAATTGCACTCTACATACACCTGCTTTTCTCTCACTTTGTATTGCAATTCCTGTTTGTATTATACTAAATTATATTTAATTTCTCTATAAACTGGCTAACATTTCTCTATTAAATCATTGTCATATAACTTGAATCTATTCTTAACCAGTGTTTTCATATCGCGTCTAATTTGGTACAGTTATTTAAACTGTGTTTGTTTTTTGCATTATTGTTAAAGACTGTAAAATTATTATTCTTAAAATGTTTTGTAATACTTTGCAACTTTTCTCCCTGGGTCTCCACTGAAAATGGGCTCCTACCCATTTGGACTTTCCTGGTAATCAGTTGTCAATAAATAATAAATAAGTAAATAATTCTGAGTTACTGTCAGTCTGGAGTAAAAAGGATCTTAACAGATCAATAATCTACTACATGAAATTGCCATACAAGCTTTCATTATTCATTAGATAATCAGTGTGGCAAAGACAAAACCAGAAATTCAATGTGCATTACCATGCCATAGAGTATCTCATGTTTATTACCTCTCGGTTGCTTCATTCCTGCTTCCAGCTTCAGTTTTGTTTTATTGGAGAATTTCTTGGAAGAAAGAGATCTGCTGGAGAAAGAAGGGAATGGCATTACTCATATACTGTACTGTAATTGCATGCTTTGTGCCTGCATTGTCTTTTTCTCTGGACATCTCTTATCAGACAGAGCCATTCATTTTAACTGCATATGCCACAGATTACTGATCTGGTAGCAGCCATGATTATTTGTTAGTCTCATTATTATAATATTCTGCTAGGTGTCCACCTCACATATTCAAGATTAGCCGATTACTTTCTATGAGAAATATCTATATAAGGCTCTTTGACTTCTAATTTTTACTGTCTCAGCATAGTCAACATGTTTTCTCCATTATTTCTCTTTCTCTTTCTTTTTCATGTAGGCACTAGAAATGCAATGCAAATATTTTCATTATGTGCATGTGTGTTTGTGTATGTGTGTGTGTTTGTGTGTGTGTGTGCGTGCGTGTGTGTGTGTGTGTGTGTGTGTGTGTGTGTGTGTGTGTGTGTGCATGTGCATGCGTGTCTGTGTGTGTGTGCGTGTGTGTGTGTGTGTGTGTGTGTGTGTGTGTGTGTGTGTGTGTGTGTGTGTGAGTGTGTGACCATGTCTGTGTTTGTGTGTTTTCAATATTCCCACCTACAAAAACAAATGCTGCTAGGTGACTGAAACTTTTAATTTATAGAGCGATAGATAGATAGATAGATAGATAGATAGATAGATAGATAGATAGATAGAGAGGGAGAGAGAGACAGAGAGAGAGAGAGATAATTTGGGTGCCTTGTGCCCTTGACTGCATGAGTGCTTTATGATGAGTGACCACGCTGTGTGACTATGCAGTGTGAATAGAATAGTTTATTATTATTGTTCTGTCATTTGGTAACCAAGTAAGTTCTGGAATAGGTGATTTGCTTCGAATCATACAATATTTAATAGGACACTAGAGGAGTTAAACCTAGGGCTATAGAATAAAGATTGTTATCAACTCATAGCCTTAATCTTTGGTTTCTACTTCAAAGAGACCACCCAAACAAACAATAGCCAACTGATAGCAGAGGTGTGGAGAAAAAAATAGCAACTGTACTTGGCAGGAAATTTACACACACACACACACACACACACACACACACACACACACACGCACACATCACAAATACAAATAAAAGTACATAGTACAATCCTTCAGGCCACTCAAAGTCTCGTGTGTGTGTGTGTGTGTGTGTGTGTGTGTGTGTGTGTGTGTGTGTGTGTGTGTGTATGTGTTTTTTTTTCTCTTCCATACCCCCTAAAATAATCCATTTGCCTTTGTAGAACTACTCAGATCTTTCCATTTGGATCAACAACTACCTTACTTCATTCCCGAACTAGGGTCAATTGCACAGTTTATGTAACTCTAGCAGCCAAGTCTTCAGGCTACATAGTATATTTTAGTGGCATTGCAAAACATGTCTACTAAAGACTGAAAGAGTACATGTAGTGTTTAGAATTCATAACTACCTCTGTAGTAACAACATGAAATTTCTGAGATGTGAAGCAATTCTAAACTTTCATTTTATATTTTAGGAAGGATTTTCTAAAACACAGTACAACTAACATGTGACATGTACTCCATTTTGACATACAACATCAGCCTTGTTCTACTGCATACAACATCCAAACAAATAAAAGTACATAGTACAATCCTTCAGGCCACTCAAAGTCTCGTGGGTGTGTGTGTGTGTGTGTGTGTGTGTGTGTGTGTGTGTGTGTGTGTGTGTGTGTATATGTGTGTGTGTGTGTGTTTTCTCTGCCATACCCCCTAAAATAATCCATTTGCCTTTGTAGAATTACTCAGATCTTTCCATTTGGATCAACAACTACCTTACTTCATTCCCGAACTAGGGTCAATTGCACTGTTTATGTAACTCTAGCAGCCAAGTCATCAGGCTGCATAGCATATTTTAGTAGCATTGCAAAACATGTCTACTAAAGACTGAAAGAGTACATGTAGTGTTTAGAATTCATAACTACCTCTGTAGTAACAACATGAAATTTCTGAAATGTGAAGCAATTCTAAACTTTCATTTTATCTTTTAGGAAGGATTTTCTAAAACACAGTACAACTAACATGTGACATGTACTCCATTTTGACATACAACTGATCAGCCTTGTTCTACTGCATACAACATCCAAACTGTGATAGCTGGGAACACACCACTCCCAATAACCAAAGTGAAAATGCTCCCTGTTGCTTTAGTAACAACTTGTGAAGCACTTTATCAAGTCTACACGAAGAGCTGTGATGCAGTAAAAAGTAAGCGTACATGCTGGAGATAAAAAATTAAAATTTAGTAAGGCATTGCCAATGAGTAGATCTGTGTATTTTTTTTTGGAATGCTATAATGTATTAGTTTTTAGCATTTACTGTGCTCAAAACTGGAATATTAGAATTTTAACCGAGCAATGAGAGGTGCCATTAACTTTAGAGTTAATGACAAAACGCAGGTGTATATCAGCTAGCTAACAGATTAACAGGAACATCTGAATGCAATATTTTTCCCTCACTGGCGGGCAGTAGCACTGTGTGCATCTGTTTCATCTGAACAGGAATTGCTTGGAAAGGATGCATACATTTTTTAATGGTGCGGGGGGTGTAACAGCTGTAGGATATGTGGATAAAGCAAAAGTTCTTTTACTGCCCTCCTGGGAGGAATAGAACATGATGTGTCTACTTCCAAGTAAAGTACTTCCTTTCACATCACACCCAGTACAGTTTTACAGAAAACAAACTAACAAATACACAGGAATAATTCAAAGCATGACCAGATCCTTTTCAGGAATTATTTATATTCACTGTTACTGTTTGTTGCCATTCCAAGATAGCATTTCAAGTCTTAAATGCAGTTGTCTTCCAGAATGGAAAAAACGATGTCACCTGAAACAACATTTTGTCATACTTTTTATTTGAAAGTCTCATTAGCAGTAGATGAGTTTAGAGTTCAGATATGTAACACTGATGAAGCTGCACGTTAACATTGTGTCATTTCTTTAAAACTTTTTGGTTACTTTGATTCAAAAGAGTAATTAGAAAGCAAATCACAGGATTTGAAAAATCATGCTTTTGAGTTCATTTTAGAAGTTTCAAGATCCTCCATTATGTTACATTATATAAGAAAGAAACAGGAAGTTTAAATGATAGACATATCTTCTTAAGAGATACCATCAAATTATCTTCAAATGATGCCCAATCTGACCTTCTACAACTTAAAGGAAACCATACTGCAGTTTTCGTAGCTTACCAGAGCTAGCTAGTGTGTGTGTGTGTGTGTGTGTGTGTGTGTGTGTGTGTGTGTGTGTGTGTGTGTGTGTGTGTGTGTGTACGTGTGTGTCTATCTGCTTATTCTGTATCTTTGTAAATACAAGGTGAAGCCACTGGTGGGCAGACACAGCAAGAATAATAAGGACTACCACTACTACTACAATGTACCACCACTACTACATAGTAACAAAGAAGCAGCCTCAGGATCACTGCAATATATTTTATCACAAGCTTTCCTGGGTACTCATGAACAGTCTCACTTTTAAGACAGAATTTAAATATTAACATTGTCACTTGATCTTTATACAGGAGGCCTACAAAATGCATGCTCTCCCAGTTAATAATTTTAATAGCAGCGAGTGACTTTTCAAGAATAATTTAGAACTTATAACAATTTCCATTTGAATCATACTTCATTTCTAGACAAAATAGATTTAACTAATCCTTAATTACTGGTACCAGAGTTCTTACATAATGATGATAACATTAGCATAAGGATACCATTGCTTTAGTAGCTAATTATGAAGTGTTTTAGAGACTCTTGAGAGGTGATCTATGCCAAACCTTCTGTACCATTAGAGGTTCAGTTGTTAACAATCTTCTGTGTATCTGCAAGTCAAATAATTCCACTTATATCAGAATAAGGGATGTAAGTCTCCACCAATAAATAAATAAAAAAAACACATTGGATAAAAAGATTCATTAAGCAGTATCTAACCCACCTCTGGAACAGACTTGTAGGTCAAACAATGCAATACACTGTCATCCTTCAAATGGAGCCTAGATAATTAGAAGAGTGCCTACAATTTTTTCTCAGGTTTGACTGGACTAACCTCCTAGAGAAGGGAGGTATGACTTGAGAGTGAGTGCTAGCAAGGTGTATATAGTCATGAGAGTGAATTTTCTTGGAATTCCTATGATTCTATTATCACAGATAGCTTCAAGATATAACAAGCAGTTGTCAGTGTGTCCTCACTGAAGAATTCTTCTAGAGGCTTCAGTGAGCTTGAAGTGCAAATTTAATGCACTTCAAGCTTACTGAAGTGTAAGCAGGACAAGTCCCATCTGTCTCTCCTTAACACAGGCAATGGTACTTTTTAACAGCTCCTATTCGTTTCAGGTTTTAGGGATACCTACCAGACTTCCAGATTATCCACTGGACTACATTCATACCTTCCTTGTGACTCCTGTTCATCATTCACTCTAATTCCAGAGATCAGGAATCTAGTTCCTGGAAGACAGTTGCCCTCATAAAGCTCTAACGGCAGCACCCGACTATCAGATGCCATGGGAGTAGCTTACCTGCTTGTTTCAAACACTAATGACACATCTTCTTCTGTACATAGCCTCACTTCCAGCCTCACCTGATCAGCTATAAGTTGGAGATCACCCATCGGCATTTAAGTGACCACAGTCAGGATGATGGTGAGTATTAAAATTAAAGGAATAGGCGGTCAAACCCCATTGGTCAGTTGTGAAATCTTTGGTACATAATCTTTCTTTCTGTAGAGTCATTGTAAAGGGGTACAATCAGAAATTAATAGAAAGTCTGCCACACCAGCAAATAGCATTTTAGGGTGGTGACGGCCTGCTTTATGCCCAAGCATTTTTTTCTCTGTCAATAGCCAAGTAATGTTTTTCAGCAATGCTGAGTTTTCTTTTAGAGTAACAGAGATGGTGCACACCCCCTCCATAGCCTGATACAAGACTATACCTATGACTGACTATCTCAGAGAAATCTCTAAGAATTCCTTGGTAAAATCTGGTTTCATTAATGTTGATTCAAACACTGCCTATATTTTAGTTGTTAAATTTCAGCTGTCAACACTTAAATTTCAAAAGAGCTTTAACCTTGTTCAAGTCATTTAGAGAGCAAGCAATGGAGACACAATTAGGAATGCACTTATAACAATTTGCTAGCCAGGATTAAAAAGTCTTTACCTGTTTGTCAATTATCGGTGGCCAGTTTTGTACTGATTCATCTTTTTTAGCCTGTGCTTTCACTATCCCTCACTTCATTATGTAACCCAAATAACAAATGTCTGCTATGCGTAACTCACACTTAGCTGGTTTAACAGTTCTCAGTTTGTCATGGGAAATCAAAGACAGCCTGAACCTCTTTTGGCCACACTTTTTTGACTATCAATGGTTGACAACCAGCTGCTCTCATGACCTCTCCTAATCATCTGGATCTACCAAACCCAACACAGCCTTCTCTTGACCAGCTCAGAATCATGTTCAGAGGCAGTGAGGAGATCAAGGCTTGTATAATACTGTCTCCGAGGAGTGCTTTCTCCTAAGGCCTAGTCCCACCTAATGCATGAACTGCACTGTCACAGCCTCCACTCAGCCAGATCTGAATCACATTCAGGGGAAGTGAGGAGCTCAAGGCTTTCTGGGGAGGCATCATACTGCTGCTGAGGAGTGTTTCTGCCTAAGACCTAGTCCTACCCCTTGCATGCACCTGTACGGTCCCAGCCTCCCCTCGACCAGCTCTGAATCACATTCAGGGGAAGTGAGGAGCTCAAGGCTTCTTGAGGGGAGCTTTCTCCTAAGGCCTAGTCCCATCCCCTGCATGAACATGTACTGTCCCAGGGCTTGATGAGCAATTGGCTTATTGGCATATCATCCATACCTCCATGTGTGATTTAGCCTCTGAACAGCAGCCCCTATGTGTCCCTAACCATCACAAAGCAATGATCATGATAGTGAATCTGAGTGTACACCACCACCTCCTGAGAAAGGGCAAGTCTGTCAACACTAGCTACGCTTTAAGCAACTGAGTCTCTAATCAATATCAAGTTGCCTTGGATGTAGTCAGGACTTTATCCATTTGCCAGTAGTGCAGGCAAAGATGGTCTGAATTTTAGAGAGTTGGCTTTCCTAGTCCTCAGAAAATATTGCCACATCATCCATGTAGGCTGATACATATCCACTATGGGATTTAAGAATTTTGTGTTAAAGCCTCTGGAATGTTACAGGTGCTCTGTGGAGACCAAAAGACAGGATTGTGTATTGAAGGCATTTATTTAGCTTAAAAATTAGCTTTTTTTCTGATGCTAGTGGAATTTGCCAGGAGCCGTTAGTTAGGTCTAATGTGGTCAAAAACTAAGCATTCCTAATTTTTCAATTAGTTTATCTACTCATGGCATGGGACTGGAATCAAAATTTAACTATGCTGCTTAATTTTCTGAAGATATTTCAAAACCTTACAGACCCATTATGTTTGTCATCTACTAAATGGGACCATGCCATTCAGTCTGGATTTTTCTAAGACCCTAAGCTAATGCTTTTTTGTGCCTCTTAGGTTCATAGCATGCAGTCCAGGAGACCATTAAGGAGCATGGCCCAAATGCTCAATTGTTCCAAAGCACTGTCTGGCTAAGTAATTTGTTCAAGTTCACATAGTAGGCATATAAAGGTGGAAATATTCACATTTTGTCCCACTGTCTCAGGAAACGGCTCTTCTTGCCTGATCTCCTAGCATACTATATGCATATTATCTGGGCCTCTTCAGAAATAGTGACTCTCATAGCTTAATCTGGACTCAAAACGCTGCTAAACACTATGTAAAATGTTTCTCCTCAAAACACCTATCCATTAACTGCTCTAAAATTAAAGCCATGCCTTTTGTAATTGGGAACACTTTGGTCTTGCTTTCTGTCATTCAGTGCCTTCCCCATTACAGCCTTTAGAGGACACAACATACAGAAAACTCTGAAATGCTTTTCTTGTGTATCAGCAGCATCCAGAGCCATCCAAGCTAAGAACATTTTATTGATTAGCTGCACTTGTACTCACGTTATATACTTATCACTACTGTTTTTGAGCAGTTTTAAAGCATTTATTTATTTTTGTCTCAAAAATGGTCATTTCTCTGTTTGTTGTTTTTTCTCATCTGTGTGCCTCCAAATCTCTTTGTAAAAGGGCAGACTAGCCAGGGACTTAGTTGTCTGGTAGTTGGTTGTTGTTTAATCTGCAACTGAAAGCTGCTTTTGCTGAACTTTTACATTAAGAAATTCCATGATCAGACATCTTGTGGCAGAAGGTGTTTTCCTGATCTCTCTGTATAGTAAAGCACTGCAGGAAGCTCAAAGTGTGGTTATTTACTGCTTTAATTGAATGAGAGTACATTTTTAAGCTTTTTTTTTCAGAGTGGAGCTGTCCACTGAGCTGCAACAGTTAGCAGTACTATGTTTTCTTGGTCTCTCTGAGTTGGAAAACACTGCTAGTTGCTTGTTTAATCTGCAGTTGTGAGTTGCTTTTGCTGTGCTTTTTTATATTAACAGATCTAGGATCAGACATCTTGTGGCAGAAGGTCTTTACCTGGGCTCTCTGAGTTGGGAAACACTGGAGGAAGTTCAACATGTGGTAATTAGCTAGAGGGCATAGGAGTCAGTTTACAAGCTTTTTTTCTACTACAAATCAAGCAAGCTGCAAGGCTTTTTTATCACTTACAGAGAACTCTGAAATACGTTTCTAGTGTTGCAACTGCATCCAGTGCCATCCAATTTAAGATAAGAATATTTCTTGATTAAATGCATATGTACTTGCTTTATACATGATCACTACTGTTTTTGAGCATTTGTAAAACATTTATCTAATTTTGTGACAAAAATGGTAATTTCTCTGTTTGTTGGCTTTTCTAGTCTGTGTGCTTCCAAATATCTTTGCGGAATGATGAAATAGCCAGGGACTTAGTTGTTTGGTAGCTGTTTATTATTTACTCTTCAACTGAAAGCTGCTTTTGCTTTGCTTTTGCATTAAGAAATTCCATGATCAGACATCGTGTGGCCAAAGATGTTTTCCTGGTCTCTCTGTATTGGAAAGCACTGCAGAAAGCTCAGAGTATGGCTATTTATTGGCTTGAGTGCATAGGAGTCAGTTTTTAAACTTTTTCCTCTGAGCGGAGCTGCCCACTGAGCTGAGATGGTTAGCAGTGCTGTATATAATACCAAATGCCTATAAAGTTAAAATTAGATCCAAAACCTGGTAAATAGTGTAGTATTGTACATAAATAAGCTTGGAGCAGCTAGCTTGTGCATCTAATAGTTAGTATTATATAACGTCTTGTCCTTAACCCCAGAAACTACCCTAGGAGACCCTTGTTAAAAGCCAGTCCTAATCAGCCAACTCTATCACAGAACAAGATAACATAGATATGCAATTTCCAAATGTCTCTGTAGCCAGCTTGGTAGATTTGGGCATCTTAAAGGAAAGTAGCAATTGTCTCATTCTCGGACAACCAGTTAATCATTAAAGAAAATAACACAGTATCCAAGAGATGTAAATGCACAGCTTCTTTGGAGGTTGTCAAGAATAACCACATTACACCCCTTGCATATACCATGCACCACGCAGTCAGATTGTCTTATGCTGAGATGCATAAAAGAAACCTTCCTAAATCTCAAAGACAGCCAAAGCCACAAAATGGCCACACTGTTCCATAACAATCACTGAAGCACACACCAAACATCTCACACAATGTCCCAGGTGCAATGTCCATAAGGCAAGCATACACTTTACCTAATAGTCTTGTCACTGGGGACTGTATAGAGAGAAGGGAGAAGATTACAATTAGTTGTATATCTGGAGCCAGGATCTGCAATATCATGCATGAATTCAGGTTACTGCACCCCAGGTACCAATATGATTATATCATAGTCTGTGTGGGTATAAATGACCTGAAACATACCTCACTGGACTATATGAAAAGAGACATAATGGATCTCTTAGAGTATGTATCACAGGTGGGTATGAGCCTTGCAATGAGCAGCATTCAACCTTCACTAAGGATGATGTCATAGCATGAACATAAAATGATTGATTTTTATTACATGGCTCAGTTTCTGGTATCATTCCAGGGGGGATCAGATATCTGTCAGCATGGGAGAACATGGCCAAAGTACCACATTGGTTTGCCAAAGATGGGTTGCACTTGTCTACCCTAGCCTTTTGGATATTGACTAAAACTTAGAGCTGTTTTTAGACAATGCCAAAAAGACAAAACTACAAACGTAGTGAAAAAGTCTACAAGCAACCTTAAGGTGTTACTGCTTAATGCTTGGAGCTTAAACAAAAGAGATTACACACTTCAAAGCCCTCCTCACTCTGGAGAATGTAGATATCTGTGCCGTGACTGAGACTTTGTTTAAAGCTATAGGAAGTACTCCAGAAGTGCAAGGCTGCAGTGCTTTCCAGACATTAGACTTAACAACAGCACAGACTGGGGCCAAAGGTTAAGGTGTTTCTATCTATGTTAACAACAAAAGTACCTCCAGGTCCATTAAACAGGACAATACCATGGAGCTCATCCATGTCAAAGTCACCATAGGTAAGGTCCCTCACCATATCATGGCTATCTACAGGTCAGCATTTATGCCCTGCAGTCTCATGACTCTTACCTAACCCTACTAGAGGTTCTTACCATCCAACTAAACACCATATTCATGGGTATTTTAACTACTCCTCTATAGAACTGGGAAATGTACACTGCCTCAAAAACTCACAGGCACAACATTTCATGGGCTTTGTTAACACAAGTACCCTGGATCAGATAGTGCATGCTTCAGCCAGAAGATCAAACATGCTGGATCTGGTAGTCACTAAGATGGGAGAGCATTGCACCCCCCCCCCCCCGTGTCACTTCTGCACTAGTGAGATCAGATCACAAAACTGTCTCATTTGAAGTAAAAATCAACCAAGGAAGTCCAGCTAAAGTAGTAACAGTTAGGAACTATTCAAACTACTTCCTAGTAAGTGAAGGTTGTCATAATTCAAGGCTCACCCCAAACACAAGGCCACAGCTACCTCTATAGAATTATTCACAGAGTTGCTGTACAAACATGTGAATGGCTGCATAAAGGCTGTTGTACCGACCAGAAATAAGACCAAAACAAACCCTAAAAACAACCCACATGGGTGGAATCCTCACTTAAATAAGGTATATGATAAAAGAAGAAAACTCATAAGCAAAATCAAGAAGAGAAACTCTCTTAAAAATAAGTACTCTCTTATTCAACTAAACAATAAACTAAGAGGTCTAATTAAGTCCAACATGGCCAATTATGAGGTCAGGATAGCAACACAGTCAAAGGACAATTAGAAAGCCTTCTTCAGCTATGTCCATAATCTTTGAGGTAACACACAACACTGTACTGAACTGATGGTGAGCGGTACCACCTGCACTGGACAAGGTGACATTGCAAATCTACTTCTTGACAAATTCAGCTCAAACTTCACCCTGCCCCCAGCTCCACCAGTTGAAAGCCCCTGTAACATACTTCCCAGGGACCAGGTGCTGACAGCACTTGCTAAAGCCAAGAACATCATCTCCATGGAGCACAATAACATCCCTGGTTGCTGCCTGAACAGTCTAAAACATAATCTATCAGGACCACTTAAACCACTCTTCAACTACAGCCTTGAAACAGGCTACATTCCAAGTGAATGGAGGACTGCAACAGCTATTCCCCTCCACAAGGGTGGACTACCTACTGATCCAGGAAACTACAGATCCATCAATCTAACAAGTTTAATATGCAAAGCCACGGAATGAGTTATCATGGAAATGATAAACAAGGACATTGGCAGGATACAGACACTGGTTCCATCGCAATTTGGCTTTGTTAAGGGAAGGTCATGCCTACTTAACCTGGTAGACTTCTTTGAGAGGGTCACCAAGGCAATGGATGAGGGTAAAACAGTGTATTCTGTGTATCTTGACCTGGCTGAGGCATTTGATGCAATGCCCCAGTCAGGCATTGTTGTTATGCTCTCTGATCTAGGCGCAATGTCTGACATAACTCATTGGATTGATGGCTGGCTCACAGACAGGATCCAAGAAGTTAGTATCAGTGAGATTACCCAGAGACCGGTCTCCAGTGGAGTTCCCCAGGGCTCCGTGCAGGGCCTGCTTCTGTTTTGCATCTACTACTCAGAAGTTAAGGCTAATGTTAAAGGCCTTTGGCTACCAAGTTCACAGATGACTGTAAATTGTGAGCTATTATACACCCCCCCCACCCAAGACACAAACATTTTGAAAGTGGGTTTAACACAGACAAATGACCGATGCCAAAGCCATGGCCTAAAACTTAATGCCAAAAAGTGTATTATAATGCAGTTTGGGAAATTGTCAATACAAATTAATTACTCCATCGATAAACCAAGTCCAAGAGCTGACCCAGTGTTAAAGGTAGTAGCATAACTAGACCGGGGGAGAGGAGTAACAGCATGATGAGCTGATTGGGATCGTTCTTTAATGTAATACTGGCTTTTAAATGCCAGTATTGCATTTGTGGTTAAACCTTAGTGCTGTAGCACTCTATGTGTGGTCTAAACTCTAGAAACTACTTGCTACATTGTAGCAAACAATTTGCTACAGATTAAAAGTAATTTTTTTAAAATAAAACCCGTGTGCTGTAGAGCTCCATGCAATGAAGTTATAAAGTATAGCAACCATTTGCTACAGTTTAAAAATAATTTTTATTTTAAACTAAAACATGACTGCTGCAGTGCCCTTTGCAGGCACAGCATAAACTGTAGTATCTGTTTGTTACATTTGTTTTTTTAAATAAAATACGTTAATGGAGGATTTGGGGCATGGCACAAAAACAGGGTCTGAATTGTTTTGGGGTTGAAGGGGGGCATGTCATGCATCTGGCCACTTGGCTGGTATGCCAGTAGAAGGAACAGACATTTTTTTTTCTTTTTTTCCTGCGTAGATCTAACTGTAGATCTAACTGTAATAAGCCAGTTACTTACGGCTTATTACAATGAAGTGCTTTTTTTTTTCTTCTTCACTTGAAGAGCTGATGGGGTGGAGCACTGGTTCATAGCACCGGCTCATGGTGCTAAATGAACCAGCTACACTTCTAAGTAAAGGATCTGGGAACATACGTAGACACCAATCTGGACTTTGACCAACATGTAGCTTAGATAATAAGAAAATCATTCCATGTCACCCAACTTATAAATAAAGGTATGGCACACAGGTCCGGGAAATTATAGTACCACTCTACTCAGCTCTTATCAGATCTGTCGTTGAATACAATGCCCCCTTTGGCATGTATTGAGCCAGACACTTGTAACAGTTGGAATGCCCACAAAGGCTTTTCACCAGGAGGATTCAGGGCATGAATACCTTGTCCTACATTGATTGTCTAAAGGCTCTGCCTCTGTATTCAGTGTCCTATAGGCTGCCAAGAGAAAACCTTTGCCTGGCTTACAGGGCTTCCTCATACTCAGTCCTGATGGATTTGATGCACATGTACAAAACAAACACCACCATAAACACTAGATCCAGGAATCTGAACCTCACTTGTGATATAAACAAAATGTGATAGATATGTATCCCAAAGGATCCCAGCACTATGGAATAGGCTCCCCATCCATGAAAAACAGAGGTTGTCCCTGAGCCTATTCAAACAAAACCTTGACAATTGAATGGGAAATCATAAAGTTACCCCCCGCCCCCCATCTGGCCCCATGCCTCTTATGGACAGAGTCCATCAATAAAAAAAGTATTATCCTAACTAACACCACCTCCCAACTTAGCTACCAGCCTACTAATATGCCCCTCTTATGATAATTAGGGCCCAAATGGTTTGGGTATGCAGCTAGGCTTGTAAGGGCCCTAGTAGTTGTTATCTTAGTAACAATTTATAAACCTATGAATAACAACTTTTCTAGCTGCCTAAGTGAAGCTTAGTTCCTATATATTTATTACTCAAGACAAATGTACCATTGGAAGTTGAATCATTTTTTGTGCATTGTTACTGTTTGGGGATTATGAATTCTAGATTTGTTCATTTTTTTGTACTTTTGATCATGACAGAAAGGGTCACATAGCTATGTAGCTGGGAAAGAATTAAACAAAAATGTATATATTACTTAACATATAGAACAATATTTGTTTAGCCAGAAAAGTAAAAGCACCATCAGTAAAGATGTGAGACCATTACAAGTCTGTATAACATACAAGTAGGAGGTAACAATACAGTGACAAAATTAGGATGGTGTTTTGACCATTGCATAGCCCAAGAAGTGTGTATGTACATTTTGAGAGTGGGGGTGGGGAGTTTATGCACTTTTAGGTTAAAATCATTAGGAAAAACTACATATTGTACTATGAAAGCAGTTTCACAGTTGAAATGCTTTTGCAACAACAAGCATGCAGCAAGTTTTAAAGCATAATTTTCCAGTCACATGTGTTTTGCAGAATTTGATCTAAACAGATATGACCCAGTCTCCCCACTGAAGCATAAAAGGGCAAATGCTATCCAAGTGTTGCAAAACAAACCTCTGCTCACACACGGTGATTAGACAGTCAATGAATTAGCAGTACCAAGGGGTTTACTATGAGGATATTGCATCTTTAGAAATGAGCAGTAAAATATCCTCTTATCAGTGGTGACCTCTTCTGATTTGAAAGGGTACATCTGCAGGGAAAAATGATAAATCACCAGAATTCTTTTGGCTTTTATCACACCCCATAAAGAAAGCAAGTGAGCCTCTTGAGAAAAAAATAATGGTGATTATTGTATTAGGGATCTGTAACTTGAGTTTATTGCATACAGAGATCTTAATCAGTGTGGGAAAGAAAGGAGAAGGCTTGCTCCAGCAGCAGTTGACTCTAGGAGACGCCTTTTATTTTCATAAACTTTCATCACAGCCTTCAGTCCCTGATAAAACACTATAAATAACCCAAGCAAAAGTGCAGGAGGCAGGCAGGCAGCCGCCCGGGAGCCTGCAGCACAACCTGTGCCTTGCCCTTTAACTGTTCTTTTCCCTGGAGTAAATGAATCATGTGTCTGGTTTCAAATGAGTTCTTGTTTTCACATGCTGCTTGCAGGTCTGTCCTGATCAGATTTCTCCTTCTTTATGTACATATGTATGTCTGTGCTGTAGGTGGTGGGACTGGAAGTTGTTCTTTGATCTTTTTGATTCAAAGCACAACAGTTGGGATTCACTTTTGTGCATAAATATAAATATTTTCTGGCTGTGCATATATGTGTATGTGTGAGTGGGGGGGGGGTAGCTAGGTGGATATCGACAAGTAAACTCAAGGATCATATTAGTTAAAACAGGAGATGCTCATAATATAGACTGCCTTGTAGCTGAAAATGAATGATAAAAAGTAATATACGCCAAAGTGCAGAGAAACAGATCTGTCACTTTTATGATTTGGAAAGGGCACAATAAAGTAAGCACCCCACTGAGTACTTTAACATTCGATTTAATACAATTACCAGGTCAATGTACTTTTCCTATGGGATGTCTTTCTGCTTATGTTGTTTTTATTAATTTGGGAAAACTGAGATTATGAAAATGTTTAATTTAATTAAGTAAAACAAAATGTTTTGTATATGAAGAAACCAGCAAAAGGATGAGGATTGTCTTATGGTGTTTCACCACACCCGACAAGTCACCATGCTTCCATCATTACAACACTGTAGCTTTTCCTCTCAGGCATTTATTTTGTTGACTTCAGCAAAGAAAAGTAAAAGAGAAGTTAGAAGGAAGTTGCCAGAATGGCCACAGTATCTCTTATGACTAAAAGTGCAGTCCCACATCCATTTCACCAGCTGGTAGAAGGCTGATGTCAGATTGTTCTATTTTAACAACCAGACATGGTAGAAAATGGACACTAATATGTAGGAAGACTGCCTAAGTAACAGCTGGTAACAGTGACTCGACTGACACCGTAACAAAGATGACATGTAAAACTGAACGATATGTGCGAGAAAGGATTTGCAAGTTGGGTTAGGAATGGCAAACAGGATAATGTGCATTTGAATGGTACTGTCATTGTCTAAATCAGTGACCAGTATTTGATGATTAGGTGTGGTCATCCACTAGTTATGGTCAGGATGGCACAAACACTGACAAAAAGCAAAGCCTTGGACATATAAATCTACAACAACACTGAGGAATAGCTATGCTTACCTAGAAAAGGTGGACAAGGAAAATGATTTGGAGTGATCAGTACCATATAAGTGAATCATTCAAACCTCTGTAAAAATGTAACAGCTACAGGCAATAGCATGACTAGCTGTGTTGGTGTGGTTATGGTTTAATTCCACAAAGGAAGAGATAATATTCCACCATATGAGTCATCTGTGAGGCCTCAGATGAAGCATTTTTAACATTGTTAGAGAAAAAATCTAGTCTGGTTATATTATTTGTTTGGCATATGCAGATGGGATATTATGTGCAATAGCAGGTCTAATAAGTGAGGATTACAGTAGAATAATGACATCTTTATATATACATATGGGGTCAATTCCCTTTGATATCAACTGTGCCAGACAGAAAAATTTCCCAACTGTGCGTGGTGTGATGCTATGAGAGTGAACAATCTATCTGTCTGTCTATCTAGCTATCAATCTATATGCTGAGTCATCATGTAACAATGTCATTCTGTGTAGGGGAGTATTATTTATATGACAGGGAGTGAGTATGACTTGCTTGCTAAATAGAACCGCACTGCAGTTAGTAGCAGTCAGTCTGAAACCATCTTCTGTACACTGTGTCTACATAGTTCAGCCCCTGCTGAAGCAATTTTGGTATCAATGGAGTAACGAATAGTAGTATCCTGTAAGAAAATGCAGTCACTGGCAATTTCATATTAACATACTGCTGGGTATCAGCCTGGACACCTGCAGCACAGCACTCCCTGGAACACCATTAATTCTACCTTCTTTGAGATGATCCACAGCTTTCATAGCTTAAGTTCTATTTGCTAGCCAATTTGTAATCCAATGGACTATATATGGGGGCTATACTGAGCTACACTAATGTGTTACTTATACCAACATAGGAAAAGGTGACCTACTGGTGGATGAATATTGAATGCTCAAGCCTCAACTGCCGAGGTACAACCTGTTGACAAGCGGAGTTCCACCTCAGAAAATCACTGTTGGCAAGTTGTGCTGGCAATGATGCCATTTTGGGGAAATCTCCCCCTTTGAAATGGTGCTGCATGGAGTTGGTATATATAAGTTTGTGGGGACTTTCCCCTCCAAATAACACTTTAAAGAGTGCTTTTTTGCATTTTATTTGGCAAATGCAGTTCAGGGATTCCAATCCTTGGTGCATTCACTTTCTTCCAGTTATAGTAGAAGCCATGGGAAATGGTATTAAAAGCCTTGACCAGACTGAGAAATGCAGTGGGCACTGGGTCACCCTTGTTCATTGTCTCAGTGACCTTTTCAGTGAAACTTACTGGGTGTATCTACCTTCACATGTCCAGACTGGACTGGGTCAAGGGTAATAAGGAGTCACACAGTAATTCAGAAAAAGTATGATTATACTTTGGAGATTCAAAGGAGGGTGAATAAGTAAAAAAAAAAAAAAAAAAAAAAAACAGCCAGGATAAAGAGGTAAAGTCAACCAATCACCATGTGCACTGCCTTTTTTCAGGTGGGCTTGAGAAGACAATGTTTCCTTCTACCAGCTTATTTCCTGTGCTAACTGGTTTGCATTTAAAGGCCCTAAATATGTAATACCATAACTTATAAAATAATCTGAGTGATCTTTTCAGGTATCACATCAAAGTAAGTGCTAGTGCTGCATATATTTTATATAGCCACAGGTGTCCTGCTACCTGAAACAAATGAGAAATTTCTTACTATGGTGGAAGGTTTCTGTTTTTAAGTATGAAAACAGAGTACAGCATTAGCAATCCAGCAGTTACAGACAAATAACTAACAACAGACATCATCTGGAAAGCTTGGAGAAACTTATGGAATGCCATTCAATAAAATAAAAGTAATGGTCTGAAAGCACTCAGAGAAACCATTTGCCCAGTGTATTACAATATCTCTCAACTGCCCAGGTTTTCACAGAATGTCCAGATTTTTGCCTTATATTGTTGGTTCATTCCTCACAAAATGTATGTTTTTCTGGCAAATTGATGAGGAGTGAAATCATTAAATAATGACAGACATTTCATATCCTTCAGAAAATGCATGCTAACAATCTAACAACTTTCTAAGTTTATATGAGGAACACTTAAACAGTGTCCCTAGTTTTGGGCCCTTGCCCTCCCATTACATTTGTCTTTGTCCAGAGTTCTTGTGCTAAGAGGTTAAGAGATATAAGTGATTGTATTGGAATGAAGTAAATGAAAAGAACTTGGACAAATATATTGCAGTCAAAGGGGATTTCAGGACTTCTTTTCCACCAAGTTTTCAAAGACATGAAATTCTAAGCTTTATGGAAAAGTTTTTGAAGGCCAGCATAACTTTTTCAAAAATAATAAATACACACAATCTATACATGTGACCAGGGAAGTACCCACAGTCTGTATGTGACAAGGGAAATATCCACAGTCTATACATGTGACAAGGGAAATGATAAAGTGGAGAAGGGAAAAAATAAGACTGATGATGGATTAATGTGGAAGCACTACAAAGAGATATGGGCAGAATTATATAGTTAGTGCAGTTATGTACACTTACTACACTTTGAAGATTAAAAAGGTGGACTAATGAAATATAGATATGGGGAAATAATCATTATTTCATATTCAGCTGTCTGTTGGAACATGAATAACACACGAGCTTTTGCAATATGTGCATCCTTACACTATCTGAATAACTGCCATATCCAGTAAAATGCAGTCTAATATACATGTAGGTCGCATATACTTAAAACCAAAATTAGTTAGAAGTTCTCTTGACTTCTTATCTGCAGTAGAAGGGTCTCAGCATATGGAAAAACTAACGGATTTCAGATTATATTTCAACAGTACTCTAAAAAAGGGTGGGGCAGCCGTGGTGGTGCAGCGGTTAGCGTTGCCGCCTCACAGCAAGAGGTTCTCCAGTTCGATCCTCAGCTGGGGTGCCTTCTGTGCGGAATCTGCATGTCCTCCCTGTGGTCGCATGAGTTTTCTCTGGGTGCTCCAGTTTCATCACAAAGACATGCTGTAGGTGGATTGGACACTCTAAATTGGCCCTAGGTGTGAGTGTGTGCATGTGTGTGTCTTCTGTGGAAGGTTGGGCACCGGGCTGGCAACTCAACACTGTAAAACTCCACTGCCAATCATGAGCAGACAGGCGATCCACTGTGGTGACCCCTAACTGGGAAAAAGCCTAAAAGAGAAGAAGAAGTACTCTGAAAAAGGGTGTGCATCGTTCACCTGTATTTGATGTGTGCCCTGGTAAAAAAGTACCTGGCAATAGCAGTGTACCTGACAGCAGCGGCCAAAGTAATTTCATTCTTACCTGACACTGACTGAAATTCTGGGAATGGGTACGTTATGCTTTGTACTCACGCAATCGATAATGGCTTGAATAAATGTGGGAATAGGACACTGACAGTTGTTAATTTGCATGCTAATAATGCCTGGTCATGGGTAGCACAGTGACTTGCCTAACAATTATCTCCCTGGTCTAGAATTCGATTTTAGCCTTCAGTTAATTTTTCTGCACAATTTTTACATTCTTCCTCATGTCTCTTTGTCTTGTGAGGTTATTACAGTTTCCAAACACACAGACTCACACACACACACACACACACACACACACACACACACACACACACACACACACACACACACACACACACACACACACACACACACACACACAGATGTGACTTGGCTGAAAAAGGTTGAGGGACCAGTTCTGGTTGGCCCATGCTGCTAGATGTGATGTCAGTGGACTAGCAGATGTATCCTAAAAGAACTGTTGGGAGTTTTACAGAGAAAATAGTATAGACTGCTGTGAGGTTAGGATTCTTATATAATCTTTAGCTTTTGTTTTAGTAATTCTATTTGCCAAGGGTTTAACAGTAAACATTTTGATTTGCAACATATGTATATAGGACTTCCCTCAGATATAGAATGCATCTCTTATTTTTTCATAAATGCTTGCCTAAAAGGTAATAATCCAGTAACAAACAACATTATTTTCTGTTAGATGAACCACTGTTACGAAGACAGAATGAGGTAGTTGGTGTGTGTGTGTGTGTGGGGGGGGGGTGCTTGAATTAATAGGAAGAAAGTACAGTTGTGTAAAATCTTACCATAACAGTAGATGTCCTTGCCTTCACCGCTGCAGTATTCATTACAAATAGGATTCCCTACCATGAAGCCCACCATCCAGCCACTTTACCAAAGTCTATCATTGCTTTAAGTTACGCTGAACATCACCTACACACTCCTTGTGTAGGGTAGGGCATAAAGGTGACGTTCAGACGTACCTTCCTCAGAAATGATTGCCCCAGGAGGAAAACAGTCCAAGGAAAACCAAGAAGAACCTGGACATCCAGGAAGGTAAAAAGAGTAGGGGGATGGAGGGAAGGAATGAATACTGCAATGGTGAAGGGAAGGACATCTACTGTTATGGTAAGATTTTTACACAACTGTACTATGCCCTTACATTCTCCGCTGCAGAATTCATTACAAATAGGAGAGTGCCAAAGCTCAAGAAAAACTTGGGAGGAGGAAGCAGCAACAGAGCCCTCTAGGAAGTCATGAAGAATGGCATCGGCAAGACCAGCCCTAGCTCTGGAGATACCATCCAACTGGTAATGTTTGGTAAAGGAATGCATAGAAGTCCAGGTAGCAGCTTCAAGAATAGAATTAGCATCTAGGCCTTTGAAAAAACACCAGAAGAAGCCACCACTCTAGTAGAATGAACCTTTACAGAAAAAGGAATGCTCTCGCCATGAAAAGTATAGCAAAAAGAAAATAGCTTTTGAAATCCAAGTGGAAATAGTTTGCTTGGAAACAGCCAAACCTAAAGACCTAGGATGAAAGGAAACAAATAACTGGTCAGATTTTCTGATAGTGTTAGTTTTATCTAAATAAAATCTGAGCTGCCTATGCACATCTAAGTTATACAGCACCCTCTCACTGTCAGATTGTGGAGTGGGAAAAAAAGAAGGCAAATTAATAGACTGATTAAGTGACAACTCATTAACCACCTTGGGTTTGAAAGAAGGATTAGTACGTAAGGACACCCTGTCCTCATGAAATATCAAAGAAGGTGGACAATCCATAAGGCCTTGCAACTCAGACACCCATCTGGCAGAAGTAAGAGCTAACAAAAGAACTGTCTTCCAAGAACAATGTTGCAAGGAAGATGAAACAGCAGGATCAAAAGGAGCCTGAGTCAATTTTTCCAGAATAAAATTAAGATCCCATGGAGGAGGAACAGGCTTCCTGGGTGGTCTAATATTAAGGATGCCTTTAAGAAATTGCTTATCATCAAATCTAGAAACTAATGGGGGGAGTTAAATGCAGACAAGCAGAAAGAGCTGATACGTGGGCCTTAGAAGAAGAATAGGCCAAACCAGCACTGAGCAACTCACACTAATAAGACAGAACCAAAGGGACATCCACAGAAAGTGGGTACAGGTCACAAGAAAGACACCAAATAGAAAACCTCTTCCATTTAGACAAGTATGATTTCCTAGTAGTAGGTTTCCTGGCCTCCTACAGGACCTGCAGCACATCCTCAATAAAAAGGTGTCTATGAGAATTCAAAACCCTATCACACACAGTGTCAGTTGAAGCATGGACAGGTGGGGATGGATGAGAGATCCCCTTGTCTTGTGTGAGGAGATCCACCCTGTGAGGTAACTTGTGATGATTGCCCTAGGCTAGATACAGAAGAAGAGGGAACCAGTGCTGTCATGGCCAAAAGGGAGTCACCAGCAAGATTCTGGGAGTAACCTGTTGAATCTTGAACAGGACTCTTGAAATGACAGGAAGGGAAGGGAATGCATAAAGAAACAACCCCTTCCAAGAAAATGAGATAGCATCCACCTGCCATAACAGAGGACCTGGGTATCTGGCACAAAACAGAGGAAGTTGTCTGTTCAGAGGGGAAGCAAAGAGATCTACTTGAGGAGTACCCCACTGGTGAACAATGCCCAGAAACACATCCCTGTGAAGCATCCATTCATGGGATTGAGTGAAGGACCTGCTCAGACTGTCTGCCACAACGTTCTGATCTGAAAGAATATAAACTGTCTGAAGAGTCACTTGAAGTTGGACAACCAGATCCCATACCAGAAATGCCAGCCGGCAAAGAGGGTAACATCTTGTACCCCCCTGTTTGTTGATATACCACATGACTGTGGTATTGTCTGTGAATACCTTGAGAAGCCCTGGAGAGAAGAGAGGATGAAATGCCTGAAGACCCAGCATAAGAGCCCTCATCTCTTTGATGCTGATGTGCTCCTTCCGCTCATGAGGCGACCACACTCCCTGAACCCTCAGGGAGTCAAACATTGCTCCCCATCCCACATCTGAAGTGTCTGTAAACAGATCCTTAGAGGGAAGAGGAGGTTGAAAAGAGAGCTCTGGATTCAGCAACAACTGCTGAATCTACCACAGAAGTTCTTTTTTGAGACAGAGGAGAAGATGAACAGGGAAGTCTAAAGAATGTACATGCTGAAGCCATACCAACTTCAGAAACCACTGGAATTTCCTCATGTGGAATTTGGCCAGAGGGAGCATCAGAATGATGGAAGCCATAAACCCCAGAGCTCTCAGAATCTCTCTGGCTGAAATGCAGGCCAGGGGAAGAAGAGACTGAAAGAAAGAAATGAGAGTTAATGCCTTTGGAGGAGGCAGGGATGTTAGCATTGGCACTTTTTGAATCCTGCAACCCAGAAAGACATGATCCTGAGAAGGAATCAGGGAAGACTTTTTGAAGTTTATTGTGAACCCCAGGCTCTGAAGAAGAGAAATGGAAAATGAAGATTTTGCAAAAGGACCTCTGGAGAAGATGCCTGAATCAGCAGGTCATCCAAATAAGGAAAGATTTGGATCCCTTGAAGCCTGCAAAAAGTGATCACAGGAGCGAGTCATTTGGTGAATACCCTTGTGGAGTAGACAGGTCAAAGGGCAAAGCACAGAACAGAAAATGCTAGGAAGCAACAGAGAAATGCAACAATTTCCTGAAAAGAGGATGGATCAGAATATGGAGATGAGCATCCTTGAGGTTCAGAGATACCAGAAAGGCCTGAGGGAGCAAGAGAGGAAAAAGGGACTGAAGGGACAACATGCAAAAGGAAGGCACCTTCAGAAAGGTGTTTAGATGGGAGAGGTCTAGAATAGATCTCCAAGTACCTTCCTTTCTGGGCATTAGAAATATTCTTGAATAAAACCCTTTTCCCCTTTGGGACACAGGCACCTCTTGAATAGTACCCTGAGACAAGATATCTCAAAGCACCACTGGGAAAAAAGGAAGTTGTTCCCGCGGAGGCTGAGGAATGCCCATAGAAGGAGGGCAGACCATGAAGTACCCCTTCTGAATGATTGACAAAACCCAAGAATCCTGGGTGACTTGGAGCCAAAGAGGAAGAGAAAGAGAAAGGTGAAGAGAAAGAGGAATGTGACTGAGAACAGGTGGATACTCAGACAGCACCTGGTTTGTCAGGAAATGAAGGCTTAAGAATCCCTGCAGTCTGCATGGCCTTAGCAGGAGGAGTCTGTTTACTACCCTTTTTACCTTCAGAAGGGGGGTGAGATTGCCTACAGACAAAGGCTGGCTTAGAAGGGTTTCACTGAAATGTAGGCACAGTAGAAACAAAGACATGCTTAAGCTCTGGTAAAGCCTTGCCCTTGTCCTGAAAAGACTTACATAAACCAGCAGCCACTTCACCAAACAAAAATTTATTATCCAGGGGAGCATCCATACTTAGCCTTAATATCATCAGGCAAAGGTTGAAGCCTAAGCCAAGAATATCTCCTCAGAACTGAACCAAAAGCAGCAGCAGCACTCGAAGAGGCATCTGCTGCATCTTAACTACATTTGAAAGAATGACGAACTACCTGAGAGGAAGTCACAAGCATGGAAAGAGCAGAAGATTCAGTCTCAGAGTCTGGAAGATCAGAAAGAATCTGACACGCCTGAGAAAGAAGAGCCAAGACATACCTAAAGTTATAGGTCTGATAATTAATAGCCCTAAAAGCTAGAGTAGATGAAATATAAACCTTCTTACCCATCCTATCCATGGTTCTACTGTCCTTGTCAGAAGGCAGTGACTTGGATGAAGGAAGCAATTGAGAATGAGATGGCTTATCAGCAGCTACAGACACCACAGAGGGGTCAGCAGCTGAACATTAAAACAAAAAGGAAAATCCTCAGGAACCCTATAAAACTTATCAGACTTCTTGGGAGCAGGGGGCAGAGAGTCCGGTGCTTTAGAGTCATTGAAAAAAACATCCACAATAAAGCAACCAAGACAGGAAAAATGGCTCCAGGTTTAGGAGATTCCATCTGCAGTAACTCATAGTACCTCATGGATATCCAAAACCTGGGCACAATCCCACTTAAAAAATTCCATCATCCTAGAAATTGTGCTCCCAAAGGAAATTTCCTGAGAAGGATTATCTAGAGTATGAGAGTTCTCCTCAGACCAGTAGTCTAAAGGAGAAGGAATCTGGGTAGAATAAGCAAGGGATTCATCATCAGAATCCACCTCTTCCTCAGAAGAATTCAATACTCTGGGCCTTTTATGGGAAGAAGAGGACCAAGAAGAAGCAGGAACCAAAACTCATTGAGGAGCCCATAATGACAGTAAAGCACTAAACAACCCCTGAGTAAAGGCCTTCCACTCACTTTGTGGATCCTAGCAGCAGAAGAAACATGATTAGTTTTTTGTTTCTTTTTTAAGGGGACACCCATCATAGAAGCCTGAGAAGGCCCAGTTCTGGACAGTAGTCCACAACTGTAGTTGGAACCTCTTCCATAAAGAGAAACTGCAGGGCCCCTCTAGACCCCAAGGATACAGTCAACAGTGGTTCCCCCTGAATGCCTGAAAAGGACGCCTGCAAAACCTTGTCGAACATGCTGCCTGCCAGATCCTCACCAGCCTCCAACCCAGACGTGGTAGAAGAATCTGACAAAATAACAAGGTGAGCCTCCGGGTTCATAATAACCTTGGGAGAAACTCCCGGTAGAGTCTGGCTAGCGGACGCTTCCGGTCTTACCTTATGCACCTTCTTCTTCCCCGACGGCTGATCCTCAGGGCAGGAAGTTCCATCCATAGTGTCTTTGGCAAGATGATGGTTCTCAAGATACAATGAAAGGGAAGAAAGCCTACTGCAAAGAGCTTTAGGGACAAATGCCTAAGAAATTGAACAAGACTAGGATCGTGAGCAGCACCTAGGCAAAAAAGACACTTATTGTGGTGGTCTTTATGGGGAATCAGTCACCCACAGTGGCATTTACCCTTCCTGGATGACATGAACCCCAAACAGCACAAAACAAACAGAAAAAGTAACCAAAAACCCAACTAGGAACTTATCTGCAACAGTGAAGACTCCAGCAAACAGGAGTAATCACAGGAATGCCAAGAAATGGAAAAATGGTTAAAAAAAAATGGGCGGAGGTAACAGATCAATGGTTAAAATAGCATTTGGACTGGTGGCAAAGAAGTTCTGAGGATAGTATGCCTGCACGTCACATTTATGCCCTACCCTATGCAAGGAGCCTGTAGGTGACTTTCAGCGTACCTTAAAGCAACGGTAGACTTTGGTAAACTGGCTGGACATTGGGCTTCATGGCAGGGAATCCCATTTGTAATGAATGCTGCAGTGGTGAATGTAAGAACATTAACAGTTATGTATAACTGGCTGTTTAGCAGCTGTCTGTGGTAACACTGTAATGAAGTAATGAACAGTGCATCCTTAATTCATCCAGTAAAATGTAGTCTGTAAGCACAGAAAGAAGCAAAAGAAGATGAAAGTCACTTCCTTATTTCATTTTCTTCAGCAGAAGGTTTAAAAAGTGCACACTGAAATTCAGTTTTACTAATCTTTCTGGATAGTTTAGTGGTACAGATCTGCAAGTGTTGTGTTCGTGTTCCACTTTGGGAACACATCGTGCATGGATTTACTCAGGACAGAAGTCCATAGTCTAACTTGTAAATGGGAATATTTCAGTCTTCATAAATGGTCCTAGATTTACCCTTCAGCAATGAAGTGGACATTATGTCTCAAATAAATTTTGAGATTTGGCCACTAGCACTCAAGACATATTGGATGCAACAGCTCACAAGCTTTTCTTCCTCCTTACTTCGCTAAGTATGCCTACCATTTCAGTGGTTTGGGTTTACCCACAGTCCCTTATTACTCAGCCAAAGATGTGGGCTTCTTGTCCCACAAGGCATCATCCATGGCATGTTTTATCAGTGAGCCACTGGTCTTCTGTACAGATAATCACAACCCCACCCCACTACCTCCCTTAAAATGTACTATTGGAAGTAAAATGACTTGGCTGAGTTCTGTTTGAAATTCTAACATCTTGTAATGCTGTTTTGCCCCTTGATCGCTCTATAGCTCTCATAGCTCACTGTCTCACGTGTTCTTCTCACTGCAGGGCATCTCTGGGCACCCAGCATAGGAGCAGAGAGTCTGGGATTCTAAGCTATCATCCGGAGGGCAGTAAGGAGAATTTTTTTTTTACTTTCAGACCTTGTCCCTAGTAGACACCGTGCAATACCTGATGTACTATGCTCCCATGAAAAAGGGTACTTGCTTGCCTACACCTGCTATGCCTAGGTAGAAAGCAGTGCACTCTTCTGCAGGGCCATGTCCCAATTTCTCTTACTCTGAGCGAACATATGATGCCTGACCCACCAATGTCAGCAACAGTGTATGCCAACCCCTTACCTGGGACAGGTGAGCATACATAATCTACTCATTCCCGACTCTCACCAGCTGAATCTGCCACTGCCAAATACTATGAATCAAACTTGGGTCTTCTCTGACCCACCAATCTTCCTGTTTGCCTGTGCCACGTTGTTGGCTAATATACCTGCTTAATTAATCTAGTGTTAAAAACAAAACATGTTCTATCAAATACTGTTTCAGTAGTCTTTTCACAGCCTCATTATTATTTTTTTGACTTTTCTTGTAACTAAAAGGAAAGAACATTAAGATATATGATGTGCAACTAATTACTAGAAATGCCATATAAAATGAAAGCTACATCAGGTATATTGCAGCATGGAATTTATTTGCATCTGCATGCTTAGAAACAATTAATAGATTTTAGAAAAAAATGTACATTATATTTATTTTAAAATAAAGCACTTTTTAACATTACATTATTCTTAACATAATTTAAACCAGGTAAAAGGGAAGAGCCATCTAACAATAAAAAATGTTAACTGGCAGAACAATTCCTCAGTCAATTCCTGGCAGGTTCTATAACAAGAAGAAGCAAGTTGCTTTGTCTGTTGCTATGGTATGGTCTTATATAAATGCAATCACATGACAAAATAAAGCACCATGCATGTGACTAATATAGCCACAAAAATAAAATAAATAAAAGAACCTGCAGTGCTGGTGACATGTATTTTTCTGCCATGGTTTCTTAGGTCATGTTGCCTGGCAAAATCTTATAGAACACTACAAGTCTCTGAAGCTGCTTTTCACAAGTCAGATTAGGGGGGCAGTTAGTCCTAAAATCATGCCCAGACATGTTATGTGCTAGAGTTTAAAGTTCATTAAATGCAGCATGCCGCTGAAGTTATAATATAACTATGTTTGCAGTAAACTTCTGCTATACGACTCACAGAGGCATGGCAACTTTTGTGATGGCTACTGTCAACTAATGCTTTTATCAATGAAGCCTTAGTGATAAGAACATGTCCTGACACAGAGAAACAGAAATCTTTGTGTAACATAACACTCATGAGAAATGAAATCTGTCTGTGAGGGTGTTCCACAGTTCAGCTCAACACCTTTAAATATTTCTCATTGTCATAATAATTCTCTCCACTAAAAAAGCAGCTTGACAGTGAAAACAGAGCTCAGCGTAACTGAAAATGCTTATTATAACTGCATATAACTGCTCACAAGTTCAGGCTTCCAGCATTCTCTAGACACAAAATGCTAATGTTACCCTAATTTGTAGAATGATTCAAATACAGCAGTATTTTTTTTTATAATTGCGCATTAATTTCATTTTATTTAATTTATTTAAGGTATTATTGCTGTCAACACAGCGGTAGCGTTGTTGCCTCACAGCAAGAGGTTCTCCCGTTCGATTCTCGGCTGGAGTGTGGGGAGTGCCTTCTGTGTGGAGTCTGCATGTCCTCCCCGCTGTTGGGTGGGCATTCGAAAGACATGCGTAAATGGGCATGCCTTTGTTGAAGGTTGAACGTTGAGCTGGCACCTCTGTGTTTGTGAAAATCTACTGTCAATCATTAGCAGACTGGAGTTCCACTGTGGTGACCCCTAACCGGGAAAAGCCGAAAGACAACAACATTATTGCTGTCAACAACTTACTTTGTTTGTCTATGACGTATTACTTACTACTCTGCCCTTAAAGGGTATATTACCCTATCAAAACCTAAATCAGTTTTCTAACTCTTCTTTAATATAGGTATTTATGGTTACTCATACATATCCATGTTTACTGATGTTCCACTTCAAATGGATGTATATAATATATTCCCTTACAGCATGATAGTGTGATTGTACAAGTGTGAACGCATACTTTTATTCAATATGCTTTTATGTAATATGAACCATTTCAGTAGGCTGCTGTATTATTTTCTAATACTGCACTGTTAAATATGACAGCAATGTTTAATTTACTTGTGTTTACTTAGTTAATATGGTCTATTTTAGTGTAAAAATAGAGAATTATTCCCAAAGCCTCTGGTGAACAGGGGACTTCTCCATTCAACAAATGAAAATAAATAAAATAAACTACTTTCTTAGGATAATGTTTTTTTATCCAGACAGTGCATCTACACACCAGTCACATTTCCTAACATGAAACAAATGATTCAGACCTGGGAATGGAAGAGGTTCACTGAAGAACTGGGGTGGAGACCCCTTGTCCTACCCATAGCCACGTTTGCTAACGCAAAGCCTAACCCTACACAAAAGGGTGCTGTAGGTCATTTCCCAACCAGTACAACTAAGTGGATAGTGATTTTTCTGCAGGTAAGGGGTCTGCTTTTTTATTTTTTATTTTTCATTGGTGACAGTGATCACAGTATGAAATTGATTTTATTTTGTGATGGGTTACAGATAATTTTTATAATTTATGCTTTTGAAATTTTATGTTGATGACATGTAGTGTATTCACACAAACAAACATATACACACACACACACACACACACACACACACACATATCTATATATCTATATCTGTGTGTGTGTGTGTGTGTGTGTGTGTGTGTGTGTGTGTGTGTGTGTGTGTGTGTGTGTGTGTGTGTGTGTGTGTGCATTACTGACATGCTTGCAATGATATAATGTGTTTTGTTGTAAGTGCATTTGATTATTAGTAGTATACTCATATATATATATATATATATATATATATATATATATATATATATATGTATACATACACACACACACACACACACACACACATACATATATTATATATACATTTTATTTATATATATATATATATATATATATATATATATATATATATATATATATATATACATATATATATATATATATATATATATATATATATATATATATATATGGAGAGAGAGAGAGAGAGAGAGCTCTCCTTCTCTCTCTCTATATATATATATATATATACATATCTATATCTATATATATATATATATATATATATATATATATATATATATATACATATGTGTATATATATATATATATATATATATATATTTATATATATATATATATATATATATATAAAGAGAGAGAGGTATTACTCATGCCCAGGGGTGTTGTGAAGGCATTTGTATTTTTTTTTACATTTCATTTAGTATTTTATATAGATATGTATACAAAATCTCCACAGTTTTAATCACTATCACTACAACTCTGTCTGTGTCTTTCGGCTTTTCCCTACAACTAAAAATGTAAAACAGCAGAATGAAGCCTCAGACTAAAGAATGGAAACCATTTTTTATGAAAAAGGGTAAATTTTTTAGCACTTTCATCTATCCACCATTAATACACTTCATCAGACAAAATACATCCTTCTTTAAACCTCATTAAACACAATCACATGACATTACTATAAAACCACTTGTTTTCAGAACACAAAATTGCTTACTGTGCAAAATAATCACAATAACACTAACAGCACATACTAACACAGTTTGTGAGGACACTAAATGACAAATACATAAACATATGTATAAAATAATAAAAAATAATAAAACAAAGTTTCAACATGATCTCATATTTGTACATTCTAACTCCAGTTTCACACTAATTATTTACTTTAAATCCGGTGAAGGGATTAGCATACTGCAAAGTGAGTAATTCTGAGTTTTGAGTGAGAGTTGCTTTATACTCAGTTATTTTAAGTCAATTATATGGAATACCTTATCTTTCAAGTTTTGACTCTAACATTGGCAAGTTGGTACTTATTTGTCTTGTAAGCATTAGCTGAGAAGGGTCACTGCTGTGGCATTGAGTCGAGTAGGCCAATATAGTATGAGAGCTCTGTGAAGATCAGGGTGGCTTCATAGCTGTTTTCATTGTTTGAACTACTCTCTTGGCTTCACCATTTGCTTGAAGTCTCATTGTGAATAAACCCATAATTGTTAAATTGTTAGAACTCTGCTAGCATAACCTGTGCACCATTGTCTGTAAGTTAACCATTCTGCTAGGGTCCCAAATATCCTTAACCTAGTGCTCACATATATGGCCACTTCTTACACATATCTATATATGTCATTTTGCCTTGTTAGGTCAGACCATAAATGAATGAACCTTTCCTTTAAAATGCTACTTTCCATGTAGACCCCTCTGTGTTTGGGAACTTCTCAGATGAAAACCTTATTCAGTTGCTTGATGACCTAAATACATTCCTCTGTACTCTTCCTTCAAATGACCCCTTTCTTAAAGCTACTACCTACGCCTCTGATACCTACTCACACTTAAATAGTTGTACTGATAAGGCAACCTTAATTTACATCAAATATAATAAGACATTTAAAAGTAAGCCCCTGTAGTGGAATACATTACCTGTAAAATAAATTATATAACAAGTGAAAGACCTTGCTTAATGCTTATAAGAGGTCTCATTCAACATAACCTAGCAATATCCATAAACAAACTAGTAAATAGCCAAAAGTAACCATTAGGAAGCTCAAAATTGAGTAAGAACTTAAAATAGCCACTAAAATCAAAAAGAACTGCAAATCTTCTTTAACTAAGGAAGTTAAGAACTAACATCCAACAATGTTCAGAACTTGTACACAGTAATACTTTACAATGTGGCCCAAATGAAATAGCCAATATCCAGTCTGACAAATTTTGAGTAACTTTTACTCTGCCCGTAGTTACAGTTATTCGGCAGATTCTACAGTCCCAAATACCAGATTTAATTACTAAGGAACAAGTCTTAATCCTCTCAAAAATTAAGAACATCTCTTCCATGGGTCTGATAATGTATCAGGTTGTCTAATTATTTTTGTCCAATACGGCTTATTTGAACCCTCTGCTTACAGTAATCTCTTTAGTCTAAGCTTCTCCACTGGTTACATTCCTGAAATGTGTAAATCAGCCATTGCAATGCCATTATACAAAGATGCCCCAGTCACAGATCCTAGTAACTACAGACCCATTCATCTCACTATCATCATATGCAAAGCCATGTAGGGTATTATCTCAGGCTTCATTGATATGAACATTGACTATCTGTTAACACTGGACCCTAATCATTTCAACTTTGTCAATGAAAGGTCCTGCTTCTTTAACCTGATTAATTTCTTTGAAAAAGTAACAAAAGCAGTGAATAACGTTTATGTAGTTCATGCAACAAATCTGGTATTGGCCAAGGCCTTTGACACAATTTACCATGCATGCATTATTGCAAACTTGGAAATCTGAAAATAAATCCTTATGTCGTGTGGTGAATAGATAACTGATTGTCTGACAGACCCATGTGGTTACAGTCGCAGGTGCTACTTTTGAAAGCAGACATGTTACTAGTTGTGTACCACAGGACTGAGTGTTGCATCCTCTCCCATTTGGTACCTATTTCTCAGACTTCCAGGCCAACACTTCTGGCCAATGGGTATTTAAGTTTACAGATGGCTGTGAATTTAGTGTTGCTATTCAATTTTTACTGACTCTAAATTACTTCAGCATGGTTTAAACCATGTTAACAATTGGTGGAAGGATTTTTGGTCTCAAATTTAAAGTGAAAAATGTAGTATAGTTTATTTTGTTAAACAAAATATTTTCACATACTGTTTAGGTTACACACACCCTCCAGCCAGACACGGTCATAAAGGATATAGATGCACTTGTTGCTAATTTTTATTTATTTATTTATTTACATTTGTTTACCGGGAAATTCTGAATGGACGCAGGTCCTTTTTCAGCGGATGCCCGGGGAGAAAAGATCCACATCATGTACATGATAAATAGAGATACAAAGTTGCAGCAATAATAAACAACATTGCAGGTTGTTGGCTTTAATACAATAACAAGATATTGATTATCAACAGCATATGCAGTAAATGTTGCAAGTTAAGATAGTTTCTTTCCTTATAATTTGTCCATCACGTCTCCACAGTAGTTCAAAAAGCCTTTTATCTTACGTATCTAATTTCCAAAAGCATCTCCACTCGATCCAAAAAAAGTCTTAAATCCATTTTACTCATATTTTGCCAGACCCATTACGGAATATAATGCACTTTTTGACATGCATTTATCTAAATATATCACTCAGCTTGAGAGACCTCAGAGATTCATAACTAAAAAGATCATTGACCTCAAAAGTCCTAGTAATCAGAAAAGACTGGCAGTGCTGTCACTGTTCTCACTCTCTTGCAGACTCTTCCATGGAGACTTGTGTCTAGCCTTTTGAACTATGAAATATCTGACTCTGTTTGACCTCTTATTCTTTTTCAGAACAAGTGTTACCTCAAATACCCAGGTAAGGGAATTTAACTTTCATCTGCAGATGAAAAAGACACTTTGGCATGATAAATATCCCACTCTATCCCTTCCCCTGCAAGACTTGCCACCTTCAAGGTAAACCTAGATAATTGGATGGGCAGCCTCAACATCCCTCCTTGCTCTCCTTGATAATAGAGGATACTGGTTATGGCTTTGAATGCTCACCAGACTGATTGCCTAGCGCTTACTTTTCAATCTATGAATCTATGAAATACTAGATAGTTTTTGTCTACAAAGTCACACAAGTCAGCAGCTAGCTTTTGGCAAGGTCTTTGTGGTATATTTGTTGATATATTAATGATTAATGGCTCACTCTTTTGAAATGGCTAATGAGCAATACAGAGGTGACACCTTGACACATGTTTGCAGTGTCTTAGTTGATATTTAGTCACCATGCTGACACATTGGCACTATCACATTTCGAGAGCTTGATGACTTTCATGTACTTGATGTAGGATACCAACATGTTGTGATAGGGGTTCTACTATTCTGTCTTGATACAACAACAGACCATCATGGTTTGATAATTACACTCTTGACTGTTTAGTACTTGTGCATGAGATGTTTTGTTTGTTTCTAACAATTTGATCATTCATCTCAAACATACTGGATAATAGTTTGTAATGCATAATCATATCTAGTTGTTTGCTTTAACTTTAACAATCTCTTGGCAGTCACTGGTCTAGTTGTCATTATTCTCTGTGCATATGTGGCAAAATCATCTTTAGTATCTGAAAATAGCTGGTCATGTATAGGATTTCTGGATAAAATGTCTGCCATGATCAACTCCATTCCAGGCATGTGGATTGTTCTGGCATTAACCGTTTAGTCTCATTAACAGTCTTTGACATCTAGTTGTCACTTTGTATTCATTTTAGGAACTGATCAGTGGAACAAATGATTTGTGGTCCATCTGGAGTTGGAAACTCTCAAGCCTAATAGGCATCTGGAGAACCTCTCACAAGCCCACACACTTGCAAGGCACTATTTTTTGATGTGTTAATATCTCTATTCAGCATCAGCTGGCATTCTGGAGCATAAAGGCAACAAGACATAGCACTTGTCCATCATTAGGAGTAATGCTGTACCTAGGTCATAGCTAGTAGCCTCAGCACTCATTATTGTTGGTTATAGTATATCAGCACCTGAGCTGCTGTGAGCACTTTTTATTCGGCTGAAAATTTAGACTTCAGTAGTTTGTCATGACTGGGGTACATCTTCCATTAACAGCTTGGTTAATGAATGCACCACATTTGAGAGACTGGTATGAACTTATCCAAACAATGATTCATGCCTAGGGCTTGTCTTATATTAATTACACAAGCTGGATGGATTTTACAACCTGCTATTGCTCTGACTTTGCTTGCACCTGGTTCAATTCCACTAGCACTTATCCAAAGTAGAGCTGCTCAATCTTTTCAAAACAATAATTACCTTGGTTTGACTTTAACTGATACATTTTAATAGTTTGGAGTGCTGTCTTTAACCTCAAATCATGCTTCTCTTTAACTGGACTAAATACTGGGATTTCATCCATAACAACAACAACATTAAGCCCATCAAGCAAGCCAATCATTTTACACTGAAAGATCTCAGGTGCTGAGATTATCCAACATGGCAGCCTCTTGAAACAGAGCCTTTCCACTGAGGTAATGAAGGTTGTCAGCTTTTGCCTTTCTTCCTTTAGGGGTATTTGTCAGAACACTTAGAAAAAATTTATTTATTTTTATTTATTTATTTTACATTTGTTGACCGGGAAAGTCCGACTGGAGCGAGGTCCATTTACAGCGGAGTCCCGGGGAGAAAAGCTCCACTATTATACTACATGTTCAGTGATAATATATGCAATACTAGATATTATTTACAATGCAAGATATTACATGCAAGAAAAACATGATTAAAGTGATTTGTTCAAAACTAATGAAAGGACTTCATTGTAACAATACAATCATCAGATACATCACATATGCCAGTATAAACAGACAATATTTTTTGCTGAGCAGGTTTGAGCAAAATGTAATATGGAAGACACTTTAGCATTGACTAGTTTAGGTACTTTGTCTTCTAATGTAGATAAAAATGAACCTTATTTATACACATGGATCATTAAGTCTTTTTAAATTAACACATATTCATACTCTGCCCTTTTCTTTATCACTGGGACCACTGGTCCACACTACTTCATTCAGTTACATTTTCTGTTATGTCAAAGCTTTGCATTCTTTTAAGTTCTGCCTCTGCTTTAGAGAACATAGGAAATGGCACCCTGCTAGGTGTGGTCAAGACATCTAACAGCATTCAATTTTAATGTAATACTTAACAGCTCACAGTTAAGCAGACCCACTTCACCAAATGCATCCACAACAATCACTGACTTCTTTTATTCTGGCAATTAAGCCCATCTGACATGCCACAGATCTGTTCAGCAAGCTATTTATGTACATAGGTTCATAGGTTTATAGATATATACTAGGCTAATGGCCACCATAGCATTTATAATCCTAGCTGTGCAAATCAATCCAATTGTGTCTCTTTGTAACATGGGTGTTTATTATGAGGGGTGTATGTTAGTTAAGAAGTTTCTAGAGGTTATGAGGGGTATGTTCATTTGGACATACTGTTTGCCTTTGTCTATCAGGGACATGTGGCTAAGACCCAGGGAGACTTTCCAATTTCTAATCTGTTGGTCATGGTTATGCTTAAATAGGTTTCAGGATGGACTCTGCTTCACATGGATGGAGAGCCTGTTCCACAGCACGGGTATTCTCTGAGACACATATCTGTCTGTTCAACATGTCTTATTTATGCCACAAGCAAAATGTAAGTGCTTCTGATGCTTTTAATTTTATGAATGTGGAAAAGATGCATCAGAGCTGTATTCAAAGATGCCTTGGATGCCAGGCATAGACTGCCTTTCAGTAATTTGTAGGAGACCGAGTATACCCTGAATAATCCTTGTAAGGAACCTTTGAGGATGTTCCAACTGTTGCATATGTCTGGTCAAGTATATGCCTAAGGGGGCATTATATTCAATGTTTGGTCTAATAACGGTTGAATAAAGTGGCACAATTACTTCCTTGGACACAAACCCACAACTTGGACTTGTGCCCTTCCACCAGACATGGCTAGAAATTTACTAACACACATGAGTTTGCCTGCAGAGTTATAAACTTCAGTCTTTGCTTCATACAGCTGCAGATGCTTCAAGAAAATTTTATAGTGGAGTTTTTATGGTGTCAAGCTGCTAGCACCCAACCTTCACAGAAGGCACACACATGCACACACTCACACCTATGGCCAATTTTAGGGTGTCCAATCCACCTGCAGCATGTATTTGGAATGTGGAGGGAAACCAGAGCACCCAGGGGAACCCATATGACTGCAGGGAGGAAATGCACAAAAGGCACCCTAACCAAGAATCAAACCAGAGAGCCTCTTGCTGTGAGGCAACAACATTAACTACTACACCATGGCAGCTGTCCCCCTAATAGAAGGTTACATGCTAGAGTAAAATCACTAATCACCATAAAAAATCATCTATTTCTGCAGGTGGCTCTCTGTATTCATATACTGTAGTTAAACTATGGAACCACATCCCACTTCTAATGAAATCTATTCAGAATGTAAACTAATTTAAAACATAACTAAAACTTCACTTATCATATCAATGGATCTGCTCCTGTATAGCTCCAGGATACATTACACTGCGATCTTCAGTTTGTCATACTGTTTAACCATTTCACTTCACTCAGAATCCAGTGCCCCACAAACAGTCATCACCAATTCCTGAGTATTTTTACTAGCATCTCCCAGGCATATACATAGTTTAGTGACACTTGCTCACCATCCCACCTCTGTGTTTGTAATATAAACCTTATGGTAACCATATATAATTGTCTGTGAACCTGCTTAATACCCCACCTTACAAGTACAATATTAATATTTTATGCCCTTCAGAGTTTCTCGCCTCACTTCTGTCTCTTTGAATTTCTAATCACTAATCACAAGATCTACTATTTATTTAAAAAAAACACTAATATACCTCTTCAAATGTTCAGTGTTTAACACCTACTAAATGCAAAACTATCTTTTATACTATAATAGTTTTCTTTATTTCATGTGGATGTGATATAACCAGCAAATGTGTATACAATTGTTAATGTATATTACTTAAAGTTTGTTACTGAATGTTTGTCTAAAATATTTGTAATATGTTGGACATTTTGTACCAGGCCTCTACTGAAAAGTTTTTTTTCACTAAATCCAGCTGGATAAACTCAATAAACAAAAGCAAAATAAAATGAAATAAATAGAACTTGTTCTGCCTTTGGTGCATTCACTTAATTTCACCAGAATCATTCCTCTTTTTAAATATGTCATTCTCTCTGTGTTTTACCTCACACACATCATTTGCCAATTTAAATTAGTAGTCTGCTATTTTGCGAATTCTGTCTCTCTGGAAATATACATTGCCTTTTATAAAGTTAGATGTACTTCAAGTTGCAGCTTTCAATTCACTTCTACATTAGCCAACCCAGTAATGATTTTGTCTCTGATTTGTTCATCTTTCATGACATTTAACCTGCAATTTTCAACCAGATCATAAAAGAGCCTTACACAGTCTTCAACAAATTCATCTTTGGCTTGTACAGCTCTCTGGTAGTATGCCCTTTCACGCATAATATTTCTTTTTTCCACAAAATATTCTTTGAGCTTCTTAATTATTGATTCAAATATAACACTCTGGCCTTCTGAGAATGAAAATAAACTCTATATTGCATCTGCTTCTCTGACCATAATATTTACCCAGATTTTTTCTAATCATGGCTGCAACTTTAAATTGTAAGAGCCATTGTTACTAGATGGGCTGGCAAAATGTTTTTGAGAAGTCCGACTGCTGAGGTGGTTATCAAAAATTATGCTTTTTAGGGCTGAATGAGTTAAAATCTGTAAAACAAACACTTTAAGGTTTCAAACAACTTGTTTGAAGTAAAGCTGCTTACTATCAGATCGGCAGGTTCTACCTGGCTTGCTGGCACAATTTCCTGATAGGAATGACATTTACATTATTAGTTCATGAAGACAATCCCTGTCCCAGCACCATGTCATGATTTGCACCGCTTGTGACTCAAACAAGTAATTTTTATTCTATATAATATGGCAGTGCAGTACTGGGCTCTGAATGCAATGAATTATGGGATACTTATATTCTTAAAATGGCTATACTATACTATAGTCTTAAAATGTCAATGACTGTATTACACATTCACAATATATACAGACTCTAGCAGCTTTACTTACTATCAACAGATACAGAAATGGATAGATAGATAGATAGATAGATAGATAGATAGATAGATAGATAGATAGATAGATAGATAGATAGACAGAAAGATAGATAGATACATGCAAACATGCATAAATTACATATATACATACAAAGGCAGATAAATAGATATGAAGACACTGAGAGTGATTGTATTTCAGTTGCCTAACCTCTTTTATTCATCCTGTATAGTATCTCTGCACTGGATTATTTGTTTTATTTGAAAAGAACAAAAAATTGTGCTATAGTGCCTTATATATCTTGACAGATACTTGTATAAAGGAAGTGGGATTTGTGTCATTCTTCTTGCAGAATCTCACAAAATCACACCCAAGAAATACTTACATACCATTGGATGCAATATATTTAAAGCTGTGACCTCTACTGATAAGTATATCTAGATCTCTTATCTGACAGGTTGTTTTTATTAATACTTGTTGCCTTACAGTATATACTTTCTCATACAATCTATACTAAATGATACAGTAGCATATTTATAGTGAATTCAAATTGTTACTTTAACACCAGCATTTTAACTCTGTTAGGTTCATCTGAACAAGCTTGCACTGTGTTTACACATCCTAATTAACACTTATCTGTAAATGTAATTATTAAAATATGGCTATTTGATTTTATACTGGCAATGCAGATATTGCACAGTAAAGCCCTAGTGCTGATTCTTACAGTATACGACTTGTGACATCAGAGTCTTGTTAAAGTCTTATTGCTGATTCTTATAGTATACTTGTGACATCACAGTCTTGTTAAAGCCCTATTGCTGATTCTTATAGTATAAGACTTGTGAAATTACAGTCTTGCTAAAGTCCTAGTGCTGATTCTTATAGTATATGACTTGCGACATCAGTCATGTTAAATCCCTAGTGCTGATTCGTGTAGTAAATTGTGACATCAGAGTCTTGTAATACTTTACAGTTTCATTTATTGCTTTCTTTCAAACAAATTATACAGCCATTTCAATTTCTGCTATTTGACTTTAGTTGTACTAGTTTCCCTATAGTTCCATCACATAGAGAATAATGTTGTTTGCCTTTGAACGGACCATCCAAACTGTATGAACGGGAAACACCTGGTATGTGATGGCAGAAACGGGGAGTAACACAACTAAGTTTAGGCAGCAGTGCTCCCCTTTAACAAAGTGATTGTTCTTGATCAACTAACAAAAAGTCCCAACTTTCTTTCTCCTTGTAAAGGACACATTACTCCTGCAGAAATTTACATATAATGTAGATTACACTTTTTGGCATGCAATTTACTGTATTGGACTTAACTTCATCCATGTAAACAGGGAATATTACACCTGTTTCTATGTATTAGCAACAATTTTGAAATGACTGTCTGAAAACTAGCAGTGAATTTACTGAGTATAATTATGGGGAATAGGTAACAAATTATCTTAATTGTGATGGGAAAATTTTGCCCTCATGATTCAAAAGAACAGTGCCTACCCCCTATCATTATATACTGCTGTTATGCAATAATTTTATTTATTTATTTATTTATTTATTTTTTGTTTGTTTAATGTTGAGTACATGGCAACTCACTGACAACAATATTGAGTTCAGTAATACTGGGAAATGATGCTGGCAATACAGAACTGGCAAAAAAAAAAAATAAAACAGCACACATTACTTTTCCAAAGACAGGATCCCTCTCTGGAACTCCCATGTTGCTATTGCATTCTCCATATCCATGCAACTCTTGTTATTTGTCTTTTCGGCTTTTCCTGGTTAGGGGTTACCACAGCAGAACTTTGGTCTGCTAATGATTGGCAGTTGATTTTTATGGTGCTGAGTTGCCAGCCTGACACCCAACCTTCAGAGAAGGCACACCCATTCATGCATGTCTTTCAGAGGCCACTTGACTGCAGGGAGGACATGCAGATTCCGGCACTCCAGCTGAGAATCGAACAGGAGAACCTCTTGCTGTGAGGCAACAATGCTACCACTGTACCACCGCGGCTCTATCCATAAAACTCTAATTATCCTTATTTAGTGGTTGCACAGTATAACAGAAATAAATACTTATTTACTCCAAGTATGAGTGAACTCAGGCTTGAATATTTAACACCTGCAATACAAACAGGAGTTGGTGACTTCAGTCTGATGGTAAACTAAAGCTGCCTATAATAAAATGTCATGTTACATTTAAAGTTTATGTAAAAATAATTAATGGAACTTTTTTCTCCTGGGTTCATTCACATGTATGTAGTACTGTATTTTTTTTTTTGTGGTTTTTGGTCTCGGAACAGAGTAATGGTATATATATTTTATTTGTTTTTTTAATTGTTATTTATTTATCTATTTATCTATTTGTTTATTTATTTATTTTAGTTTGATTATGCTGACTCTTACCTTGCTGAAATTTATTTGAGATGAAGATTTAAGTTTTATTATAGGTTTGGGGGCTAGTAAGCAGTTACTAGGCATGCAGTCCAGGAGACCACTGAGGACCCTAGCCTAGTTTCCCAGTTGCACTGTCTGGTTAATTGACATACTCAGAGTCACACAGTATGTATATAGAGAATGAGGGAATAAATCTCTGGGTTACACTAAATAGCTGATTAACCAGTCATAGACTTAATCCCCTTTGCTAAGTGCCAAAGCATGTTAGTGGTGATAAACTGAATTTCCAGTGATCTGACTGGCTGGTTTGGCAAACATACTTTATAATATGTCTTTTATAATATAATTTGAAATAACATGGAATGTTATCTTATGGCATTAAACTTGTGCAGAGTTTTATTACAGACATCACTTGTGTCTGCTTTGAAATTAGTCATGCCACAGCATTCCCTTTTTACCGTGACATATTGTATACAGCACCTTCTAAAGGTGTGATTTTAAATGTTTTGAGACTTATAGTATATATATTTTTAAACATGACTTCCCTTTTCCTAAGGCTGCTACATCCATTTGATTAATTAATTTATTTTTTGCTTCATTAACATACCTATAAAAAGTTGCCATTATCTTTTATGTTAGTGATAATATATCCTTGATATGAACACTTGAGTTTTTAATCCTTTGACATTTCTCAAGTTTGGTCATTGTTGTTTCTTTCTTAGAGGGTTGAGGGCACCTTCTTTAATATCATTTTTGTCACTTTGTTAGTCCACCACACCAGTCTGACTTTTGTTTTTCCTTTTTGATATTTTGATTTAATGTGATTTGTTTTGCTAAACAATCACATAGTCTATGGCAGAATAGGCGCACATGGTCTGTTACATCTTTGCCTTAAAATAAGACATTCTAATTTTATTTGTAATGAAATATTAATTGTACTTACTTAAGTTTTATTGTTTTTAATGTTATTAAATATAGCTTTGATTCAGAACATAAGACCAATGCAGCAGAAGGCTACCAGCATAGCATAGGAGGATAAAGCCCTAACTATGGCCTAGGCACTCTGGGTTCAGTTAGTGCTTGGGGATCTAAGATGCTAACAGGAGAGATGGGCAAGCCTATCCTGGGGGAGAAGGAAGTTCATTTTAGCGCTCCCTGAGTGGTGGCATGGTTCATAGTGGGGAGTAGCCCTTGGAAAGCTTACAAAAGTTTAGAGCAGGGGGAGGGACAGAAAATGGGCATGTCTTAACAAAAAATATCACGTCACAGTAGCAGCTAACAACAAGACCGCCAAGGATGCCCTTAAGTTTCACACTGGCACCAACCTGGAATTAGAATTAGTGCAGGATGTAAGGAGGAGATGTTAAACCTAGCCATGGAGGGGGGGACTGGGTTAGGACTGGAAGGTATGAATCAACTGGGGTAGGAGATAAAAAAGGACCAGTGCAGTAGACTTTCCAAAAATCTATGCGGTCTGGAGCCAAAGGCAGCTCAGGAAAGTGAAATGGCCAGGTTCCAGGCAAACCATTAGCAGTACATGGTCTGAAGTAATAGATTTCTTCTGTACTGCAAACAAATTCATTAGCTGACAGAAGTACATGCCTGCAGCCAGATATAAATGAAAGTCTGCTGATTTCATTTGCAGTTTGGTTCTTTTGTTTTCAGTTTGGTCTTATACATATAACAGACCTAACAGTGAAATATCATTCAACTGCATTGAAACTACACTGAGATTGATTCTTGCAGCAGAGTTTATTCCACCATTAATTTAAGGTAGGTAAAACAACGTAGCACATGTTACTGTTTCTGTACATTACATTAATGCGGTGCAGAACATTTTTGTGTCTTTTGTTGAGCCTGTTCATATGTTCATTGGTGCATCCTAGGCAATCTAGTGAACCAGTAAGAGCCTACCCACAGCAGCTTGTGCTAAAGACATAGGAAATCTGGGTAATGAGGGTCAGGGTGGTGAATGGCCTATGATCTTTTTGAAATTATTTAAATCTATTTTATTTTATTTTATTTTATTTACTGAATATAATTATGAGTTTACTAAAGTGAATAATGAGAAAGATATTGCTGGATATTTAATGGTCTACAGCAGACAAATTATTTACCCACTTCTTTGTCTAATGCTTTATAAGTTATGTTTCTCATTCAGTCTTCCAGGGTAAACTGATGGTTATCAGTCTTTTTGAGATTAACCTTCTGTTATAACACTGTCTATTAGTTAGGGAATCTTGACAAGCAAGTTTCTGGGGCACAAGATAGGACCCAGTTGTATATTTTTCTCATGTCACTACATAGGTAGGTACTAGGCTGCTGTCCTTGCAGGACTAATGTAATTTAGTTAGTCCAAACATCAGTGTCTAGTGCGTCTCCTTAAGTGAACTAGTGGCTGTGGGGGGTAAAGATTTATGGCAAGCAAAGTGTTTGGCTTCATATCACGCTGATGTAGAATTGTGGGCTGTCTCCTTCGGAGTTGGGCCACAAGGTTTCCTGGGAGATCAGATATCACTATTAACGTGCATTAGCATCTCTTTAGTGTACAAATGTATGACTACCATGATGAACTCCTTGGTCAAGAGGTTGTATGTTATAGTCATGCCAATGATCTGCAAAGTAGCACTGTTAAGATGTTTGGAGACAGATACATTTTTACTTTAGGTACAAAATGATGATTAAATCATTCCAAGAAAACCTCTGATGTTGTTCATTCTTTCCTTTTGGATCCAGACAACTGGTAAGTAGTTCACATTTAGATTACAGATCATTTCAGGTAACCAGTCTTTGGAGAGCTTCTTCCATTGAGCAACTATGTAACTAGTCTACTCCAGATACAGATTTGCTGCATTCAGGACTGCTTGCAAGCTTCTGAGCCCCCAAAGCCTTTCTGTGTTGGAGGGAAGCCTTCTAGCTTATCAGTGGGAGTGGTAAGCACTAGGTAGCCTATCTACCACAACAGTGGTTTCTGGCCCAGAAATTGTAGTTAATTGGCCGTTTGGGCAGTTTTTCCATCTCTTTCAACTTTCTGGTTTAAAAGCCCATGTTTGCACTTGTTTCCCACCTTTCCTGTAACTAGTCTACTCCAGATACAGATTTGCTGTATCCGGGACTGTTTGTAAGCTTCTGAGCCCCTCAAGCCTTTCTGTGTTGGAAGGAAGCATTCTATCTTATCAGTGGGAGTGATAAGCACTAGGTAGCCTGTCTGCCACAAGATCCAGGTACAGATTCTTAGTTTTAGCACTTGAATTTGCTTATTCGTGCTCAGCACTTGTTCAGAACTTGTTGTTAGCACTAAATAAGCTACAAATTACTACAGCACTCAACCTTCCCCTTTACCTAGAGGAAAATAGTTTTTGCACTTATTCCTCACTTGCTTAGAGAAAAACAGCTCTTATACTCACTTTCCTCACTTGTCTAGAGGAAAGTATTTTTTTATTCAGAAATGTCCAAGGGTCAGCTCCCAGTGTTCTCTCCTGTCTATCTGATGAATCTGGGCATCTTGGGCAATGTAATAATTGTCTCATGTACATAGGCAACCCTCTCGTCCTACCACCCAACACCACAACCTGTGAGAGATACACTTATCTAGCCAAACTGGAGATAAAGCTCTCTCCAACCAAGACTGAACTTGACAGTCAAGAGGAGAAGGTAAATACCTGCACCACACCGCAATCATCACATAGTCCCACTAAACCTACACCACCAAAATCCACACATTGAAACACAAAAACATTCACTGACACTCTCAATAATAATCTGCTCAAGCAACAGAGACCTCCAAAGCAGAAACACAAACAATCTCCACCCCCCCAACACAACCCAAATGACACATAGCCCACAGACTCAGTTTGCCAATAAACAACAGCCCATAAGGCAAAACAATGTATCCAACACACTAGTCATAGGTGACTCTATAGTCAGGCACATTGATGTCCCACTCACCAGGCTAAACAAGGAGAAGGTTACTGTCAGCTGCTTGTCGGGTGCCAGGATCCGCCACATAACCCATGTACTCAGGTAACTCCACAACACGTACAAATTTGACTCTGTCATTGTCCATGTTGGTGTGAATTACCTGAGACGCACCTCCCTGGACTATATGAAAAGAGACATAGAAGAGCTCCCTGATCATGTAGCCCAGGCAGTTATGACCCTAGCCCTGAATAGCATCCTGCCATCACCCAGAATGATACTGCAGTACAAGGACAAAATGATTGACTTCAACAATTGGCTAAGCTTCTGGTGTCATTCTAAGGGGATCCAGCATCTTTCTGCCTGGGATGACATGGTCGACAGTCCATGATGCTTTGCCAGAGATGGCCTGCATCTGTCGCCCCTGGGATTCCGGATACTGGCTAAGGGTCTTGCCGCCCCTATAGTGCCTTTTTAAGGCAAGGTTCAAATGACAAATTCACCACCATAACAGGAACAGGCAAGCAAAAACTGAGGGTAATGCTACTCAATGTTAGAAGTCTAATTCTCATAATGCACTCACTCGAGGCACTCCTTAAAATGGAGAACATCGATATCTGTGCAGTGACTGAGATCTGGTTCAAGGCTCTACAGAGCACCCCTGTATTACCAGGCTATAACTCATACCACACCTTTCAGCCATTTAACCTGGACCAGAACACCAAAGGTGGAGGTGTGTCCATATTCATTAAGGATATACACACCTCCAGGCTAGTTGCGCAGCATAATGCATCCGAGGTTATCCAAGTGCAACTAACTCTGGGCAAATCTGCAATCCAAATTGTAGCTTGCTACAGCTCCCCCACCATGCCCCAGGATTCCCACTCCTCTTTTCTTGAAAATATTAGGGTTCAACCAAACACCCTAATAATGGGCAATTTTAACTACCCCACCATTAACTGGGAAAACTACTCATGTATCAACTCCTTTTCTCAATGCTTTTTCGAATTCATAAATTCCAATGCCCAGTATCAACTTATCCACACCCCCACAAGGGGCAACAATATCCTACACCTAGTCATTACCAACACGAGTGACCGGTGTTCCACACCTGAAGTCAACTCCTCGTTGGTCAGATCTGACCATAAGCTAATCACCCTAGATATCCACATCCTGACCCCACCCACCATTAAGGAAACCACGGTAAAAAATTTCTCCAAAGCCAACTTCATGCTTCTTAAGTCAGAAGTGGTGAACTTCATGACACCCATGCAGATGGACAATACAGTTACGACTGATGAATCCTACACAAATGCACTCTATAAGCACTTACACAAGTGCATGGATCATGCTATCCCAAACAGAATCAAGCTATCCTCCAAAAAAAGGAAGCCAATCTGGTGGTCCCCTGCCATAAACAAACTCTAAAACAGAAGGAAGAAACTGTTGCAAAAGAGAGTAAAATCCCATGAGTGGAGGAGCTCCCTGGTCAGCCTCAGTAAGAAGCTGAGATCCCTTATAAGATCCTTCAAAGCTAGCTATGAAAATAAAATTGCCACTGATCCTAAGGGCAACCACAAAGCATTCTATAGCTATGTCAAGACTCTCAATGGCAATACCCAGATCTGCTCTGAGTTACAGCACAACAGCACAAAAATTACAGAACCAACTAATATTGCCAACATCCTGGCGGATAGGTTTAGTACTAACTCTATCCCCCCTCTCACCCCCTAAAGGGCCCATATCTATACAGGAAGAATGTAGAGTCCCTGTAATCACATCTATGCAGGTAAAAGCTGCACTCTGTAAAACCAAAAACACAGAATCTATGGGACCAGACAACATCCTAGGCTGCATTTTATATGAACTTCAGAATTAACTGGCTCCCCACCTAGGCACCATGTTCAATCATAGTCTCACGTCAGGCTTTGTACCCACTGAATGGTGCACAGCAACAGTTATCCCACTCCACAAAGGGGGAGCCACCACTGATCCTGGGAGCTATCACCCTATTAGCCTGATGAGCCTGGTCTGCAAGGCCATGGAACATATCATCATGGAGCTCATAAACAAAGACATTGGTCACCTCCAAACTCTGGAACCTACCCAGTTCGGGTTTGTGAAAGGCAGATCATGCCTTCTGAACCTGATCAACTTCTTTGAGGCAGTCACCAAAGCCGTAGATAAGGGTAAGGTGGTTCACACAGCCTATCTTGACCTCACCAAGGCTTTCGACACTATCCCCCATTCTGGAATTATAGCTAAACTAGCTATAAATCCCTATGTCACAAGGTGGGTTGCCAACTGGCTCACTGACAGAACCCACAATGTAAAAGTTGCAGACTCAAAATCTGACTTCAAACCAGTGACAAGTGGAGTACCACAGGGTTCAGTCCTGGGACCTCTCCTGTTTGGTATCTACTTATCTGAAGTACAGGCTAACACAGAAGGTCTCTGGCTAATGAAGTTTGCAGATGACTGTAAACTAGGAGCCATAGTCGAGTCCCCAAATGATGTGGACATCCTACAGAAGGGCCTCACTGAGACAGATGCCTGGTGTCAGAGGCATGGCCTCAAGCTCAGTGCCAAAAAGTGCATTATCATCCCCTTTGGTAAAAACTCTGTACCCATGAACTACCACATAAAAGGCAGTCTACTTAACACTGAATGTGTGATAAGAGACCTTGGGACCCAGGTGGACAGTAGTCTCTCCTTTGATAATCACATCACCACAGTGTCAGAAAATCCTTCTGTGTGGCACACCTCATTAAAAAAGGGTTCTCATCCAGGAAAAAAGAGGTCATTGTTCCCCTCTACTCGGCACTCATTAGACCCATTATAGAGTACAATGCCCCTTTTGGAATGTACTCACAAGACATCTGCAGCAGCTGGAAAGGCCGCAGAAGTACCTCACAAAGAGGATTACTAGCCTCAAACAGATGCACTACACTGACAATCTCAACAAACTCCAGCTTTACTCTGTAGCATATCGCCTGCTCCGAGGATATCTCTGCCTAATATATAAAGCTATGTTAAACCCAGAGCTGTTGGACATGCTACACTTAAAGAAATCCCAATCCCGCCGAGCTGCACACTCTAGGGATCTAAACCTTGTCACCACAATAAACAGAACATGCTGGAGGGATAGATTCCTGTCCCAGAGACTTCCAATACTCTGGAACAAGCTACCCATCTATGTCAAGGAAAGTTCCTCATTAGCACTCTTCAAGAAAAATCTTGATGAGTGGATGGGAAATAGGAAATACACCCCAGTGATCACTTCTGTGGCTCTGCTCACAGGGGCACAGGAAATTAACTTTTTTGGGTGGCATAAGCCAGGGAACCTTGTTGGCTAGGCTTACTTAGGCGCTTGGGACGATAGTCTAGTACCTATCTATGAACCTATGAACTGGATTTTCTTTAGTTAGAAATAAGGTTGTTGTCATAGGCATGTTCTTCTAAAACAAGCCTATTTTGTTTGCATTTTATACATCAGCTGTTGTCTAGATCCTTCGGCCCCCCTCTCAAACAGGTCATGAAATGGACAAGTAATATTCATGTCTGTGGGACCTTTTTCTCAAAGCATGTAACACACTGGCCTTAGCATGGTTTATTTATATATTTATTTATTTATTTGCCTTGTGTTGACCAGGTTAGTCCCACTAGGCTAGTTGCATCATCTGTTAGTGCTGACCCAAGCTGATATTTGTACTTTTGGCCAGGGCATTGGGGAATGTCCCCTACACACAGGTACATGCTCATGTTTGTTTTCTGTCTGTCTGTTTGATTACTTTCTGTAGCTATATAAAGCAGCAGTACAGCACAGAAACATATATAGGTGTGTTTGTGTGTGTGTGCGCATGCGTGCATGTGTGTGTGTGTGTGTGTGTGTGTGTGTGTGTGTGTGTGTGTGTGTGTGTGTGTGTGCGTGCGTGTATGTGCACATGTGCACGTGTGTGTGTGTGTGTGTGTGTGTGTGTGTGTGTGTGTGTGTGTGTGTGTGTGTGTGTGTATGTGTGTGTGTGTGTGTTTGTGTGGGTGCACGTATGTGTGTGTGTGACTCCTTGTTGCCTACCATTTTTCATCATGTACCTGTCTCTTGTAGGTGATCCCATCAAATGCAGGGAAGAGAGGCTACACTACTCTATACACTTTCATTTTGGTGATCCTTTTTCCCAGCCCTGTACTACATGATACACTGGTTGTCATACTGTGGGCCTTTTGTATTTCCTGATTCATTACCCCTGTGCTTATGCTACTAACATAGTAACAGGGTACAAGGGTTGCCATGCTGTATGTCCACTGTGTTCCCTGGCATGTTGCCTTACTGCTCATGGTACTAATATACTGCCAGCTACAATATCTGACATGCTGTGTGCCCTTTCTGTTTTCTGACCTGTTACTTCACCGCTCATTGCACTAATATACTGACAGGTACAATGTCTGCCATGCTGTGTGCCCTTTATGTTCTCTGACCTGCTGTCTTATCTTTCATGGCACTAATAAACTGCAGAGTACAAAGTCCGTAATGCTGGGTGCCCTTTGTGCTCTGTATTCTCTGACCAGTTGCCTTACTTTTCATAGCATTAATGTACTGTGGGACCTCACAGCTGCCATGCTGTGTACCTTACTTGGACAGCTCTGCCTTACTTGGAACTACAGCACTCTTCTTGTAGGTGCACTCACATTGCAGATTAAATGTACATTTATGCATGTAATACCATACATACTCTGCAGCCTCCACATTGTATTCCATCAGGACCAAAAGACCAGTCATGAATTATGTCTAACAGATGAGATGTCCTCTGCCCTGGCATCCATGCATTCCTCCTCTCTAGTAATGATAATAAAAATATCTATACTAATGAAATGAAGAACAATGCTTGTTGTGCTACTCAAAGGAAGGAAAAATACCTCACATTCAGACCTAGAAAAGAACAGAGATCTATAACTCTTCAAGTACAGCACTTCTGTGTGATGAATGTGAACAGTTAGATTAGGATATCAGATCATTGTCAGGTTATATGACTGGAAGAAACAGTTAATATAAAAAACATATCCTCCTCTCCTTTGGGTTTGTGAAAATCTGAAAGACTGCCAGCCCAGCTAGACAGAATTGTATAGATAATTCTGTGTCATTGTAAATATTAATATAACCCACAGGCTGTTTTACAAATGTAAGAAAATTAAATGTAAGAAAAACTGTGTTATATGTTCTGAACTTCAAAAATGTAACCACAGTGTACCCTGCTGGAAGAAAGCTGATAAAGTAAAGCATTCTATGACTGTTTGATCTCAAAGCTCGGAGACAGGATGTCTGGATGAAGGAATTCTTTCTATTGTTTTGAGACCAGAGTTAATTGCTAGATTTTACATGTATAATGTCTTATTGTTGTAACTTCCTGAACAGGTGCAAGCTTACTAAGAAATGTACATTTAGAGTTTCTGGTAGCCTGGGAACCAGAGAACTGTCAAGAATGCTGTAATCTAAAATGAGTCAGCAGTGATGTATTATCAATTTAAGAGATCTCAGACAGAAAGAGATAGCATTTTGCATTTGTCTTTAGAACATCCAATCACCAGCACTTGCTGGCTCTGTATGTAAGTATGATCTTAGACTTTAGTATTTCTCTTAGAAATAGATAGAAAATAGTAAGATTAGACTAGCTGTTTTCTATATTTATGTCAGACTATCCTACATTATTGTTTTAAAGTTCCTGTGTCTGAACTCTTGACTAGCATTGTGTTAAATTGAGGAGATTTGTCTTGTGTTTTTATTATTTATTATTAAATATTTTTAAACCTTTCAAATGTGGCTGTTTTGTGTAGAGATAATTTAAGCTCTAGAGTACTTGCATGTATTTAGTGATACTGTACTAAGTCACTCCAATAGCCTTAAAAGTTCTGGTTGCACTTACTTTTTGGATAATAGTATTGTGCAGAAAAATTGGAAACCCTTTGATAAGGGCCTTCTTAGTAGCTGATATTAGTGATTGGTGGCAGTAATTACTACCTTGTAGTCTGAGCCAAAAGGGGGCACAGCTAGTGAGCCTGTGCCAGTCTTCCCCAGGAGTGTCTGTGTGTTTGTATATAAATCAAATCCTAAAGTATGTGTGTGCCAGCTACTTAGGCAGGGACACAAAGCACTGATTGGACAGAGAGGGTGCTGGAGGTTTTAGCTTGACCACTAGGCTGAGATCTAGACCCTAAAGCTGTGCCAGTGGGGAGTTTTACTGGGGATCTGGAGAGAAAGGGAGAAACCAGCCTCAGACTGACTGTGATCTCTGTGTGCTCTTAAGGGAAATTGTACTTCACTGTGTGTGTACTTGTTATCCTTCCCAATATGCATGCCCCTCACTGGTGCTACCGGTGATGATTGAGGCTCCTTTATTACTGGGCCAGTGCATAGGCATCACATATTAATTGTTTGGCAGTGGTGGATTATCCACATTAAATATTAATTGCTTGATAGTGGTGAGTTAGCCACATCAAATACTAATTGGCTTGTAGTGGTGTGGACATTGAATTCCTGTAGCTTGTGGACAATGATCACTGAAAGTGTATGTACTCTAAATCAGCTACACGGTGAATATTCAGAGTTCAGATCACAATTGTTTTATTTATTTTGTTAACTTAGACAGTCAGTGAGAGCAGACAAACATGTCAGCAGAGGAGTATGGCAAGATGACAAGGAGCCATTTGGCTGAGATGTGCCAGGCTAAGGAACTGGTGCATGGAAACCTGACTAAGGCAGACATGATTGCAGCTTTGGTCACAGCTGCATCAGAAAACATCAATCAGGAGGATGATCGGACTGGCCGTGGAGATGTGCAATGGACAGCACAGCCCTTCTGCAGAGGACTTAAAAATCCATCTGGAGCTAAAGAGACTTGAGTTGGAAACCACACATTTGGAAATGGAAGCTGTGGAGAAAGAGAGGTAGAGGCAGCATGAAAAGGAGATGCTGACTCTTCACCAGAGTCATGGAGGCAATGGGAAAGAGAGCAACCGGACCCCAGAAGCAGAAAATGTCAGTAAATTTCTTCTGCAGTTTACAGAGGGGGATAATTTTGATAGTTTCATTCATATGTTTGAGAGGGTATGTAAACAGTATGATGTTGACCAAAGGCTCTCGGTACGGTTCCTGATCCCCTTACTCCATGGGAAATCTGTAAATGTACTTTCTGAACTGTCAGACAATGATTTCATAAATTATACTGCTGTTAAGAATTATTTTCTAGAATTTTTTAAGCTAACACCTGAAGCTTACAGGAAAAAAGTTTTGTGAACATAGACGCAAGGCAGCTGAACGTGTGTGTGAATATGTTGCTGAACTGAGCACTTATTTTCATAGGTGGGTGGGTGGATGTCAGGTCACCACTTTTGAAGGGCTGGCAGACCTTTTGGTGAGGGAACAAGCCCTTAGCACTTTGCCTGAGGACATGAGGATCTGGTTAGCTGATAGACAATGTACTACTTCAGATGAGTTGGGGAAGAAGGGAGACCTATACCTAGCAAGCAGGGCATCACTGCACAGGAAAGGGACACCCAGTGCTGCTCATGGGTCTAAAGGAACCCATGGTGGGCAGCTCAGACAGCCTCAACAGAATCTGCCTGTAGCTGGGGAAACCACTAGTCCAGGTACATATCCAGGACCTAAGGTTAAATGTTTTGAATGTAACCAGTGAGGCCATGTGGCATATAGATGTCCACGGAGGCAAGGTGGGAAACAAAAGGTGAGGGAGCCAGTAAGTGGGAAGAACAAAATGCCAACAGTAGGTTGTCTTGAGACAACAAGGGTACCAAACTCCCACCAGAGGTTATATCCTATCGTAGTGAAGGGCAAAGAGGCCATTGCTAAGAGAGACACAGCCTCTGACATAACCATTGTGAAGCCTGCAATGGTTATAGAGGAGCACTACTTGCCTGGGCAGTCTACTCCAGTCAAAGCTTTAGGAGGGACCCCATTTCAAATACCTTTGGCTAGGGTTTGCCTTGACTGGAAGGGTGGAAAAGGAAGCAAGCAAGTAGGTGTGTTTGAGGTTATCCCTGCAGATGTCTTGATAGGGAATGATTTTAATAATGCAGTACCATGAGCAGTTACATGCAGTCAGGCTTGGAGACAAGCATGTGGGTCTGGTAGCCTGGAGGAGACCCAGACAGACTGCCACTTTCAGCCAGGACTGGTAAGGTGGTTTCTTCAGGGAGGGAGCTACACTGTAACAGTGAGACTGAAGGTGAGCCACAGCTGCTTGTGGGTACTGATGGTCCCTTGGACAGAGTGACTGCAAGGGCAGAGGTTAATAGTAGTACCCAGGCTAACAGTGATGCACTGATACGGTCACCAATTCAGCAAGCTCCTACCAACAGCGATTAGAAGGAAGTAGTCTTTGCCTTGACAGCAACACAGTAACGTACTCCACCAATAAAAAGCAGACGGTAACACCAAACCATAGAGAAAAACCTTAACGCCAAGTTTATTTCAAGTAACAAATGCGTTTTCGCTGAAGTACAACCACAGCTTCTTCAGAGATTTAAAAAAACCCGCCAAGCTGGGTTTTTATATGCACGTCATAGCTTATGTGTAAACCAGATTTTAAAGGGCTATGCTAATTGTTATATATGAAACATTCAGTGACTAAATCAATATATGTCAGCTTAATAAACATTTAACAAAGGTTAAAAACACCAATAATAAAATAAAACCTACATAAAAGTTTCCTCCTAACCATCAGTTAAAAATAAATGCGTTAATACATTTAAATAAATATTGGACAAGGTATGCCATTATTATTAAATTGTATCGAGCCTTTCCTGTTGTTTTGACTCGCATGACATCCACATCTATCCATTTTTATTTAACATTATTTCTATTAACAATAACTACTTATAACTGTTCACAGTCCAGTAATTTCTTAAGGTTAAACAGTTATCATTCATTAATAAAAATACTTTAAAAGCACTATGAGGCCACTACAGGCACTCCATATTAATTGGCCAAATAGTTTTAATAACCAAAATGATCAAGATGGTATTGGATACTTTACACCTAACCATATTGGATAAAAAATGTGGTTCTTTGTGTGGGTCAAATAAATAATTGCCTGTTCTATAGCAAAATATCTTAATGTAAAAAATGAGTTAAATTGACATCCATTTGGTGTTCTTGAACTCATTTTTTACATGTGTGCCTGTAGTGGCCTCATAGTGCTTTTAAAGTATTTTTATTAATGAATGATAACTGTTTAACCTTAAGAAATTACTGGACTGTGAACAGTTATAAGTAGTTATTGTTAATAGAAATAATGTTAAATAAAAATGGATAGATGTGGATGTCATGCGAGTCAAAACAACAGGAAAGGCTCGATACAATTTAATAATAATGGCATACCTTGTCCAATATTTATTTAAATGTATTAACGCATTTATTTTTAACTGATGGTTAGGAGGAAACTTTTATGTAGGTTTTATTTTATTATTGGTGTTTTTAACCTTTGTTAAATGTTTATTAAGCTGACATATATTGATTTAGTCACTGAATGTTTCATATATAACAATTAGCATAGCCCTTTAAAATCTGGTTTACACATAAGCTATGACGTGCATATAAAAACCCAGCTTGGCGGGTTTTTTTAAATCTCTGAAGAAGCTGTGGTTGTACTTCAGCGAAAACGCATTTGTTACTTGAAATAAACTTGGCGTTAAGGTTTTTCTCTATGGTTTGGTGTTACCGTCTGCTTTTTATTGGTGGAGTACGTTACTGTGTTGCTGTCAAGGCAAAGACTACTTCCTTTTAATCGCTGTTGGTAGGAGCTTGCTGAATTGGTGACCGTTTTTGTGTTTCAAAAGTGATGCACTGATGTCAGAGGATTCCAGACTTCCTGTGGAAGGGGAGCTGGGAAGGGTTACTAAGCGATAGTTGAGACAGGCTCAGCTCTCAGACCCTACATTGCAAGGCCTGAGGCAGGTAGCTAGTGAAGTACCTAATTCTCAAGGGAAGGGAGAATCTGTATACTGGGACAAAGGGTTACTGTATAGAGAGTGGACCCATGAGGGAGGGTTAGAAGGTGAGAGAGTACAGCAGTTGGTAGTGCCCAGAGCCTACCATCTGGCACTTCTAGCCATAGCCCCTGATATTCCCTTTGCAGATCACATGGACATAAAACTTACAAAGAGACATATTTTGCAGAGCTTCTATTGGCCTGGGATTTCCAGAGATGTAACAGGGTACTGCAGGACCTGTGAGTAGTGCCAAAAAGTGGGCAAGGCAGGAGACAACGTGAGAGCTCCTTTGATGCCTTTGCCTGTGATTGAGGAGTCATTTCAGAGGGTAACTATGGATATTGTGGGGCCTCTGAGTACCCCAGGTTCCACAGGGAAAAAGTATAGCCTAGTGTTAATAGATTATGCTACAAGATACCCTGAGGCAGTGGCTTTATCCTCCGTTGAGGCAGAAAAGGTGACAAATGCTTTGTTAGAGATTTTTAGCAGGGTAGGTTTCCCAAAGGAAGTACTGACTGACAGAGGTGCCAATTTCATGTCAGACCTGCTGGGTTGTCTGTGGAACTACTGTGGGGTAAAGCACCTAAAGACCACATCCTACCATCCCCAGAAAAATGGTCTTGTTGAGAGATTAAACCCTATACTCAAGTCCATGCTACAGGCATTTACAGTCCAATTTAAGAGGGAGTGGGACAAATATTTGCCCCATCTGTTGTTTGTTTACAGAGAGGTTCCCCAGGAATCTACAGGTTTTTCACCCTTTGAGCTGCTGTATGGCCATAGGGTAAGGGGGCCTCTAGATTTAATTCAAGATGAGTGGGAGGTGAGTGTGAATCTCACTAGGAGTCTGTTGTAGCATATGTCTTAAACCTAAGGACAAGGCTCAGGGAACTCGTGGGCTTGGCCCAGGAGAAGCTGGCAGAAGCTCAACAACAGAAAAAGGTATGGTATGACAAGAATGCTTGAGCTAGAGAGTATGCTGTAGAGCAGCAGGTAATGGTTCTCATTCCTGTCAGACACAACAAACTGCAAGCAGCATGGGAGGGACCCTACAAGGTGGTAAAAATGTCAGAGATGTTAACTACATGGTAGAACTGCTAGGCAAGAGGCAGGGGCACAAATTGTACTATGTTAACATGATGAAACCTTACCATGATAGGGAGGCCCTTGTGCTGAGTATTTGCAGTGGACTGCAGGAGGAGTTTGAGAGAGATCTGGTGACTGATCTCAGTGAGGCTCGGACTGACACCTAAGTAGAAGGGGTAGCAATGTCCCAGCAGCTATCTCCTATGCAAGTTTGAGAAATCCAAGAAGTGTTACAGGAGTTTGTGAACATGTTCACTAGGAAACCATGGTGCACCCACCTGGTGCAGCACCAGGTGGATACAGGACCCCAAATGCCTATTAGGCAGGCCACTTATAGGGTGCCTGAGAAAGTCAAACATACTCTGAAGGAGGAGATATAGGAGATGGTGGAACTAGGGGTAATTCAAGAGTCCAGCAGTCCCTATGCTTCCCCAGTGGTGCTGGTGCCAAAGAAGGATGGCAGCACCAGGTTCTGTGTGGACTACTAGAAACAAAATAGTCACAGAGAGCCAGATGCTTACCCCATGTCTAGGATAGATGAATCCCTAGAGCAGCTGGTTGGGGCTAAGTATCTTCCCACCAATCATCTTACCAAGGGTTAATGGCAGGTGCCCTTGACTTCCAGTGCTAGAGAGAAGTCAGCCTTTGTGACTCCTTTTGGCTTGTATGAGTTCACAAAGATACCACTTGGGATGAAAATTGTCCCAGAAACTTTCCAGAGGCTGGTAGAGCATATCCTAACAGGAGCAGTAGGGTTTGCCCTTGCTTACCTAGATAATATTGCCATCTATAGCCACTCCTGGCAAGAGCACCTTCAACATGTCAGGGAGGTGTTGGGCAGACTACAAAGGGCAGGGTTGACCATTAAGCTGAGCAAATGTGAGGTGGGTATGGTAGAGGTCTCCTACTTGGGGCATAGAATGAGGAGTGGTAAGATCAGGCCACAACCTGCCAAAATGGAAGCCATTCAGGCATGGCCTGCACCTGTTACCAAAAAGTGGGTGAGAGCATTCTTAGGGAAAGCAGGGTACTACAGAAGGTTCATCCCCAGTTATAGTACCATAGCTGCTGCCCTCACAGACCTGACAAGGAAAAACAGGCCAGATAAGGTAGTGTGGACCATAGCATTTGATCAAGCATTCCAGCAGCTTAAAGAAGCTTTGGGAGGGGACTCCCTGTGTTAGCCAATCCAGATTACAGCAAAGAATTTGTTGTGCAGGTGGATGCTTCAAACCATGGGGTGGGGGCATTACTTAGCTAGATTTCTTCGGAGGGAGAAGAGCACCCAGTGGTTTATCTCAGTCATAGGCTCCAACCCAGGGAGGATTGCTATGCAGCTGCAGAAAAGGAATGTCTAGCCATAGTGTGGGCACTGCGGAAGCTTCAGCCTTATCTGCATGGAAGAAAATTCACTGTTGTTACAGATCACAATTCCCTAACATGGTTACACTGAGCCAGCCAGCAAAATGCCAAGTTGCTAAGATGGAGCCTAGGGTTGTGAGCATATGATATGTCAGGGCAGCACCGCAGTGGGATTAGCAATGCCAACATAGATTGTCTCTCAAGACAGGGAATGAGGTAAGGTATATTCAGATAGACCTAACCCTCTCAAGCAACATTTCTCAAGGGTCACTTGAAAAACTAGCTTGAGTTCGCGGGGGGGGGGGGGTGAAAATCTGAAAGGCTGCCAGCCGAGCTAGATAGTATTTTGTAGATAATGCTGTGCCATTGTAAATATTAATATAATCCACAGCCTGTTTTACAAATGTAAGAAAATTAAATGTAAGAAAAACTGCATTATATGTTCTGAACTTCAAAAATGCAACTACAGTGCACCCTACTGGAAGAAAGCTGATAAAGTAAAGAATTTTATGACTGTTTGATCTCAAAGCTTGGAAACAGGATGTCTGGATGAAGGAATTCTTTCTATTGTTTTGAGACCAGAGTTAATTGCTAGATTTTACATGTACAATGCCCCGGATTCTGCAAGCCTTGCATGGCGTGCAGGATTAGTGCAGGAACTCTAGCAGGCAATATGTCTGCCGTGCGATCCAGGAATAGCCTGTAGGGGTGTGCATGAGTGCTCTTGCACTAGTCCTGCATGGACTCAGCCTCTGTATGCAAATTACTCTATTTGCATGAGAAATCCATGCAAATGAGGTGAATTTGTGATCCAGGAAGCTGGAAACTGGCCATGCAGGACTAGTCTAATCTGCAGAAATGTACTTGGTTAGTAACCAAGTACATTTCTGCAAAAACGGAGCCATGACAGCTCCAAATAAAGGCTGCATATCATTCAGGTAGCATGCCAATGGCCAAGTATAAGGCCATTGGCATTGAAAACAATTTAGAAAATAAAAAATCAACTTTTATTTTTTTTTAGCTGATCTCAGCCGTTTAAGTGTAGGGCAGTGGCGCACAAATAGGATCCGGGGGAAAATAAGAAAATAAACCTAAAATAAGAATTCTAATTAAAATCACTATTCTGCCATTAGCCATTAAAGTCAATGGCAGGCAGAAGGCAACATGGCCAGTGAGTAGTAGTTGCTAAGGGGGGAGGCTCAGTGTGAGCCTTGTAACTATGCATTAGCAGGCAATCCTATGCAAATGAGGGGAATGATAGTGAATCCCAGATTTCCCCAGCATGCTGGTCAGCTCCCAACAGTGTAAGAGCAGGAACAGCTTGGTGCAAGCCTAGGAGTTAACTGTCATCATGGGGGTGTGTGTCAGGCATACTGTAAGCAAATTGTAGCCCTGTGGTTCAGGTTTGCTCCTAGCTTAGGACAGCTAGGTAAGGGGGTGTGGTATGAGTCTGCCTAGCACTCTTTACATTGCCTAAATGGGTGTGTGCGCTGAGCACCGGGTTTTAAAGAAAAAAAAAGGTAAACCAGGAAATAGCAGCTCTGTGCACATTTGAGCACTGTGTTTGATCGGCGTGCCCCTGGGCTTAAACAGGAAGGCAATGGGAAGGGAAAACAGTAGTAGGAAGTTCATCAAGGAGAACTACCATATCTGGCAGGTGAAATGTATCAGAATCAGCCAATTACACAGGCAGTAGAACAGCCCAGTCCAGAACATTACTATAAACTATGCAAACACCTTCCCCTCTGGTTTTCCCATACTCTATACCACCAGTGTATACAAGCAGGAAACTTTTAACAAACAAAAGTACAAAATGATAGGGGCTGCAGCAGGCATCATACAACAACATGTGCAAGAGGCTGACAGTGGTGAGGATGTAAATGCTGCCAATCAACCCATGGTGAGGGGATGGAGAAGAGTGTACAGACCCAGTGTAACCTACCACGGGCTACATGAGCTGGAGATAGTGGAGCACTATAGGGTGGACATGGACCTCCTACAGCAAATTGTTGAGCTGTGCCGGCCACGCCTGACACACCGACCTGACCGAGGGGAACCCATCCCAGTGGATACCAAGGTATGTGTAGGCCTAGAAATACTAGCCACAGGTACCTCCCAAAGCTCAACTGGGGATATCATGGGGATCTCACAAGCATCAGCATCCAGAATATTCCACCAGTTCCTGGATGCCATGTCAGCGCATGCCAGTGAGCATGTTTATTTCAACACCCGTGAGGTGTTGGCCAGCAATATGTGTCTCTTCCACCAAATAGCAGAATACCCTGAGATAGTGGGTGCTATAGACTGCACGCACATATGCATCAAAGTACCACCTGGTGATCAGGGTAGGGCCTACAACAACTGCAGGGGCCTCCCCTCCATCAACTGCCAGATCATGTGCAATGCCCAGGGAATTATAATGAATGTGTGTGCTGGCTGCCCTGGAAGCTATCACAATTCCCACATCTGGCATCTGATGCAGCTGTACCAGAGATTTGCCAATGCGGACATCCCCTATTGTCACCTAGTGGGGGATGCTGGTTACACACTGGAGCCGTGGCTGATGACACCCATCAGAAATGCACACACACCAGAACAAGAACGCCATAATGAGGCACACACAGAGACCAGACTTATGATAGAGTGTCTGTTTGGGATGCTCAAGTCACAGTTCTGGTGCCTGGACACATCTGGTGGAGCCTTGCAGTACTCACCAGCTACATGTACTCAGATTGTTATGGTATGTGCCATGCTACACAATATGATCATGTGGAAACAGCTGCATCAGGAATAGCACAGGGCAGGGCCACACAGCCCCCCACCAATGCCAAGGCCTGCACAGGAGCAGAGTGACTCAGAGGAAGAACAACCTGAGCCTGCCCCAGTAAGCAGATGGAGGCGTGCCCTGTATGCCCTGGCCTTGGCAAAGAGGCAATGCATAGCACATACACTGACACAGTAGGGGCCCAGGGAATGACACCTCTTTCTGACTCATACATGCAGTAAAAGGGATGCCAAACATGACACTACCTGTGCTCAACCATATAGAGGAAGTGTACTATGTGCATCCAACATAGGCAGCCCTCCAGCGCAATCCTCAATACTGGCACACCCACAAGGTAAGTCAATCAACCTATCAATTGCCAAATGGAGTAGAATGAGTTGTTACCTGTATCTATGGCATGGATGTGAGCATGCAAAGGAATTGGGAGGGTGAATGTTATGACAATAGATAGTAGACACCCATAGTGGCACCAAGGCATCTGTAATGCATACTGGAGTCACCACAGTAGCCAGTACTACACAGGGTGACAAAAATCACAGCAACATGTGTGTCCATATGACTCACACATGCCAGTCAGGGAGGTTGACATACCCAACAACAGTCTCAGCCAGCAGGACAGGTGTAGACAAACACAAACACAGCCTGTGATATGGCCTCTGAATGATGCCTATGGGTAACTCCCCCCCCCCAGGCCTACACAGACAGACTACAGCAGGTCAGGCAGTGAGATGTTAGTTCTGAAGGGTAGGAAGTCAGACACTAATATGTAGGGCAACCAAAGCTAAGACCTGTACTACACTGATATGCCTCTAGTCAGTATGATAGGTTAGAATACAAAATGAAATGGAGTACCTGACATACCAGTACAGTCATAGCAAATGTGTCCAAGTGCCAGGTGTGGCTCCCCATACTATGTAGACATGTATAAATAGTAAGGTGTGCCCCGCCATCATGTATAGAAATGTAGAAACAGTCAGGTGTGCCCCCCAATCCTGTGTAGAAATATAGTAACAGTCAGGTGTACCCCTCCCCAATCCTGTGTAGAAATGCAAAAACAGTCAGGTGTGTCCCTCCACAACCCTATGTAGAAATGTAGTAACAGTTAGGTGTGCCCCCCACTCCCATGTAGACATGTAGAAACAGTCAGGTGTGCCCCTACTCCCAATCCAGCATAGAAATGTAGTAACAGTCAGGTGTGCCCCCGCCAATCCGATGTAGAAATGTAGAAACAGCCAGGTGTGTCCCCCCACAATCCTATGTAGAAATGTAGTAACAGTCAGGTGCCCCCCCCCCCACACTGCATTGTAGACATGTGGAAACAGACAGGTCTGCCCCTTCCCCAAATCCAGTGTACAAATGTAGTGACACTCAGGTGTCCTCCCCCAATCCTCTGTAGAAATGTAGTAACATGTATGAGTATGTATAATACGAGTGGAGCACAGATGCCCAGAGGTGGCCAAGGTAGCAGGATAGGTCATAGTATTTGCACAATATGCAGGTCTGTATGTGTTAGGATGGTGTGTGTTTCATAATGTGTGAGAGTGGTCAGTATGTATGCATGTTGAGGTAAGACCTGGTGGCCATTGCCAACTACTGCTGATGTCAGGGACAAGACCTCATAACTGCAGTGCCAAAGCCAATCCCCACCAGTATAACACATGCTAGCAGTAAACCATTGTAAATGTATGGTGGTAATATGTGTCACCATCTGAAAGACTGACATGGCATGGCTGTTGGGCTAGATATACAAGCAGTACACAGGGGAAAGTACCCCAGACATACAGTATATATTGTGTCACTGTGAAATGGAGACACCCTTGGATTTGAACATATAGGTATGCATCACAGTAACTGGACCTGTAGTAGGGGATACCGGTGATGTCTGCCTGAACACCTGCAGATCACAAAGGAGGCAGAACTGATGTATTGGGAATCAGCTGATGGACCTGCACATGCCAGCATAACTGGAATGTCCCATGCATACCTGTGTGTCAGATGCAAGTAGCATCCATAGCACACATGCACCCAGCCATGCAATCACTACCCACAGGCAGCTCTCTGGTAATATCCCAGCTGTGGGGAATGGGTACAGAAAGAGCCACCTGTATATGGCAGTAGCGGAAAACTGCAGCATGCAGTGCAGGTGTCCCATGCAGCTGTGTCCCTAGCTATAGGTAGCACCCTGCCAGCATCCACACCACCTGATCAAGACTGATAGAAGGTATTGGCATGAACACCTATCACACCTACCCTGTCACCCCAGGGGAATATACTTATATGGTGGTCTGGGACTTTAGAACTGACAGAATGCAACAGCCTGCCACATCTGGCATACAGCAACACCTAATGCCCCACAGGCTTCTGACAAAGGCCTGTGCCTCACATGTACTGCCAATGCATGTTATGTCATGGACACCCAAATAACAACATAACACACTCCACATAAGCCATATGCAAAGCCATGTGGACAAACCACAGTAACATGTCCACCATGCCCCACTGCATGAACTGTGGACCAACACTAACACACACCAGTGATGGGGTGATACCCTTAGAAAAAGTATCAGAGAATGTATGCATAATGTATGGAAGAGGTTAGAATAAGCATGGGCAGCATGGAATGTGCAGGGTCTGACACCAAGCTGTTTGCACACACTATCCCTGGCTGCAAACACATAAATGGGTGGCTACACACCTGCCCGTACACCACAATAGGGTAAATGTTCTGACCCATGGCCCCTGCCTCTGGCTAACCTGTGCAAATCTGTACAGCTGTGAAACATTGCCACAGCAAGATAAGCCCATATTGTCATGTTGATGGGCAGACATGTATGAGATCCTCTTCCAGCACTGTACCAAGGTGCTGAACCAGATACACAAACCCAGCACCAAGTGTCTGCAGCTCCCCCTCCAAAATGGCATAACTTACCATGAATAAGTAGGTGTCTGCCCACAATACCGGACACAGTTGCAGTCACCCTTGTCCCCCAAGTCATCACTATGAGAGGACAGAAAACATCACTGTGCATAACAGTACACATCTGAATATCTCTGCTAACAGCAGTACCATGCAGCTGAAGCAGCACAGATACAATCACCTACAGTACACACTATCCGCTGCATAGATCGTCCCCATATTGCCAAGTGATCAACAGATACCCTGCAGAAACAGTATGCTACCTGTAGGTGTACAACATAAAGGCCTGCACTGCAGTACAAACTACCTGGAATCAATCCATACATTCAATACAGAAGGGCATACTGGGCATGCTCACACACTTAGACAAATGAAGGCAATATCAGTCAACAACATACTGAAAGGTCATACTGGGCATGCTCACACACTTAAACAAATGAAGGCCATGTCTGCAAACAACAGTGGACCAGTTATATCTGGCAGTTGCAAATGTTAGTTCAGACACTCCTCAGTATGCACCAGTCATGCTTTGCACACACACACACACACACTGGATAGGAATAGTGGCATATATCCAAGGACATCCACACTATAATAAACCAAAAGTAGACATACACAGATGTGTGGAAGAGAGTGACTGTCACAAGGGGCCATCCATTATGAGGCCTGTCCCACCCAGCACACAGCCAAATGGCTGCAACCACATGAGGTTCAGATGTCACTCACTGTAGACCTTAGCCACTGGTATCTGTCAGCATTACGGACTATGTGGTACAAGTGCTAGCTGTGCAACATGACTGTACAAGGAAGTAGTCATCTAGCAGCTGTATACACGTACCTGAGGAATATAACCCTGCGTGTGCCCACATGTGGTGTGTCAACCTCTAGATGAATGGGTTATGGCCCATGCACATACACTGCCCTCCACATAGCCCTACTATGACAAGCCTGCTGAGGTTATCCACTTTGAAATACACCCTTGTGAAAGGTGTAGGCCAGTAATGTCCATGGCACTTCCTATAACTGATGTAGTGTGATAAACTAATTAGGTAGGAGTTCTAATCCCAGACATGGCAACTGTGTGTGTGTGTCTCTGTGTAGATCGCAATGCTTTTTATGTGATAGAAAAAAACCAACAAGTAAATCCAAAAACGGAATGGAGTCCACTGACACTTTTTTCTCCAGCTATACAATTCAGGAGACTTTATCAAACAAAAACTGAACATTAAAGCAGAGTTTAAATACTAAAAGCACTGAAAATCTCCCTCCCAAATGACATCACTTCCTGGTAGAGCACAACGTTCTTGTTAAAGAAACAGTGTATCTTCCTGGCAAAGCACAAAGTTCTAATTAAAGAAACAGTGTATCTAAAAAGAACATTGAGCTAAAAACCATATACAAGTTCAAATCGCATGCATAAAATAATAATACCAGGCTTAAATGATAACATTTCCATTAGTAGTTTTCTAAAAATAAAAGCATTAGGTAGAGACTAATACACCTTTTAACTATTTAGTTATTTTTTAACTATTATTTATTTATTTAGTTGGTATTTATTAGGTTTACATGTTGCATTATATGAGATAAGTTTTATGTTTACATATTTAAGCATCGGCTTCTTAGACTATCGGAGAAGGCGGTGATGTTCTAGTACATATTTTGATTGCCCGAATTTCTTCCCATTTAGTTGTCTCACTATATTAAAAATATATATTAAAAAAAAAAATAGTTTTCACCTATGTAATATGAGCATTTAAACCATATGTTGCACATTTTTATGACAGTTGCTAAATTCTGTCATATTAGAGTTTAGGGAGTGGCTTTACAAAGCTGCCAATACTTTTGTTATATGGAACCTAATTTAGGATTCCATGTTTATTATGCATTTGTTTATCCTTTGTTGGGAGTTGCATGATTATACATGAACAATTATTGTTGTTTATATTTATTAGAATACTGCCAATATATATTAGTTATTTATTTATTATTTATTATTATTTTATGCATGCGATTTGCACTTGTATATGGTTTTTAGCTCAATGTTCATTTCAGATACACTGTTTCTTTAATTAGAACTTTGTGCTTTGCCAGGAAGATACGCTGTTTCTTTAACTAGAACATTGGGCTCTACCAGCAAGTGATGTCATTTGGGAGGGAGATTTTTCAGTGCTTTTAGTATTTAAACTCTGCTTTAATGTTTAGTTCTTGTTTGATAAAGTCTCCTGAATTGTATAATTGGAGACAAAAGTGTTTATTATTTTACGTTGGTGAATACTGATAATCGGTTTTATTCTAATAAAGGACTGTTTTTACTATTCTGTGTTGGTATATACTTGCCAGTGGACTCCATTCCGTTTTTGGATTTAGCAATGCTTTTTAGGCTAGTCACACTCACTACAATTCAAATGCCCTCCTTTGGCAAGGCTGCTGATGTCATACACTGTGAAATACAGCTCTTGGAAAGTTGTATCCCAGTAATCTCCATGGTGCATCTTATAACTGTGTACTGCTGTAGTGTGATAAACTAATTAGGTAGGAGTTCTAATCCCAGACATGGCAAGTGTGTGTGTGTGTGTGTGTGTGTGTGTGTGTGTGTGTGTGTGTGTGTGTGTGTGTGTGTGTGTCTGTGTAGAGAGCAATGCTTTTTAGGCTAGTCACACTCACTACAATTCAAATGCCCTACTTTGGCAAGGCTGCTGATGTCATACACTGTGAAATACACCTTTCAGAAAGTTGTAGCCCAGTAATCTCCTTGATTCATTCTATAACTGCGTTCTGCTGTAATGTGATAAACTAGTTAGGTAGAAGTTCTAATCCCAGACATGGCAACTGTGTGTGTGTGTGTGTGTGTGTGTGTGTGTGTGTGTGTGTGTGTGTGTGTGTGTGTGTGTGTGTGTGTGTGTGTGTGTGTGTGTGTGTGTGTGTGTGTGTGTGTGTGTGTGTGGGGTGTGTGTGTGTGTGTGTGTGTGTGTGTGTGTGTGTGTGTGTGTGTGTGTGTGTCGCTGTCTGTGTAGAGAGTAATGCTTTTTAGGCTAGTCACACTCACTACAATTCAAATGCCCTACTTTGGCAAGGTTGCTGATGTCATACAATGTGAAATACACCTTTCGGAAAGTTGTAGCCTAGTAATCTCCGTGGTGCGCCCTATAAATGCGTACTGCTGTAGTGTGATAAACTGGTTAGGTTGGAGTTCTAAACCCAGACATGGCAACTGTGTGTGTGCGAATGTCTCTCTCTGTGTAGGGAGCAATACATTTTATGCTAGCTACACACACTATGATTCAAATGTCCTACATTGGCAGTCCTGACAGTGTCATTCATTATGAAACACATTTTTGAAGGAGTAATCCCTGTGGTGCATCCTGTAACTGCTTCATGCTGTAGTGTGATATAGAACTCTGGTAGGGGTTCTATTCCCACACATGGCAGTTGTGGATGTTTTGTGTATATTTCTATGTCTGTGTAGGGAGCAATGCATTTTAGCCTAGCCACACTCACTACAAGTCAAATGCCCTACTTTGGCAATCCTGCTGATGTCATTCATTGTGAAATACACCTTTGGGGAAGGAGTACTCCAGTAATCTCTGTGGCAAATCCTATAAATGCGTAGTGCTGTAGTGTAATAAATTAGTTAGGTAGGAGTTCTAATCTCAGACATGATATGTGTGTGTCTGGGGGGTGTCTGTGTTTGTAAGTCATATCCTGTGTGGTGGTGGGTGAGAGTGTGTAACAACTGGACTCAATGTGGAGCGGGTTTTGCATATTTTTTATATGGTGGCCCTAGTATATATCACAATGTCCACCATACAGGGATAACAGATGTGAAATAACTGAGAGGCTGGGATGCAAATCCATACCCCTACATGTGACATCAAGGCCAGGCAAACAAAGTTAGCAATGCTAGTATCACCCAGAGAACACTCTCAACCTATGTCTCATACACGCACACACACACACACACACACACACACACACACACACACACACACACACACACACACACACTTGACTAAGCAACAGCCGCTATGTTGGTATTTCCCACTGATAGTAACCATGGTGTGATTGCAGTGGGCTACAGAGGGCATGGCACCCTGTCCATCTGCTGACAGTGGACCTTCCCCAAGTTCCCCACTGGATACCTGCAGTACTTTTGGTGCCATCAAATGTGAGCCACAAAGGACATACCATGCCTGAAAAACATGCCCTATATGGACAGATGCCACTGACATTAGGGAATGCCAGTATCATGCTATCAATGTAGGTGCAGGGTAAACCTGCTGTCCATTAACAGTTCCCGCCACATGAGGCCAGGACTGGCACATCTGATGATAATCTGTGTGCACAACATGGGCCAGACACCCCAGGTACATTTCCACATGTCATTGTACATGCATGTGGGAGGTGTGCACATCCCAGACACTGACCATGTCATGGACTAAGGAACACATATATGGCAAGCAATGTACAGCATTGGCCACACGCAATAGTCACCCAGGTGGCTGGATGGTGAATACAATACCCACCTGTGTGGGCAAATCCAGAAACTACACCCCTGAGCCACAATGCAGACAATTGTCATGTGGGCTGATGCCAAGGTAGACCCATCACCTAGCCTTGTATAGCTGTCTGGCACAGTCGACCACTACACACCCATGAAGCAATGCACACATGCATGTCAGTACTGGCACCCTGTGTGTGTGTGTGTGTGTGTGTGTGTGTGTGTGTGTGTGTGTGTGTGTGTGTGTGTGTGTGTGTGGGTGTGTGTGTGGGTTCCCTTTAAATCATTGAATGTTCAGAATATCGACGTTCTGATCATTGAGACCAGAACATCGATGTTCAGAACATCGAAGGTTTAAAGTGGAATTGCCAGGTAAGTGAGATTGTGGAATGTTGAGTGTGTATGCAGGGCAGCAAGGTGCCCTGCATGTTGTGTGTGTGTGTGTTTGTGTGTGTGTGTGTGTGTGTGTGTGTGTGTGTGTGTGTGTGTGTGTGTGTGTGTGTGTGTGTGCCATCTGAGTGTTGGCATTGCAGATAGGGTATGGGAAATCTCCCGTTTGGTGCTACCGCATATAGCAGTAAATGGGAGATTTCCCTTACCCCACTGTAGTGTGAACTCGAAGTTGGAATATTAAAGTAGGGGGGGTGTGGGGGGCTGGGGGGTGCAAGGGACAAAGCCCCCCTGCATAACATAGTGTTTGTGATTTTTTTTTTATGGTTCATTTTGAATTTTCAATGTTCTGAACATCGATGTTCTGGTCTCGATGATCAGAATGTCAATCTTCTGAACATTCGATGATTCAAAGTGAATCCGTGTGTGTGTGTGTGTGTGTGTGTGTGTGTGTGTGTGTGTGTGTGCGCGTGTGTGTGTGTGTGCGTGTGTGTGTGCGTGTGTGTGTGTGTGTGTGTGTGTGTGTGTGTGCGTGTGTGTGTGTGTGTGTGTGTGTGTGTGTGTGTGTGTGTGTGTGTGTGTGTGTGTGTGTTGTATGATGTGTATGATCACATTCACACTCACTACAACCCCCACTGGCATACCGAAGCATGCTGTCCAATGTCAGACACCTCCACATACCCTTTGCCCATATAACCTCTGTATGACCCCTGTGGTGCATGTGATACCTGCACAGTCATGTGTTGTGGCAATTTCACTAGTGATGGGGTGTATTCTTGGCCCTGCTAAGTGTGTCAGTGTATGTGCGTCCCTGTGAGAATGTGGCTGTGTTGACACTGGCACCTGTTCATACGGATAGGCATGTGTACTACACCTACCATATAGCTACCATATCCCTGTTGCAGATGTCACTCACCAGCACATATACATTCTGAGAGGTCTTCAACATGTAACCTATGTGGTGCATCCAATAACTGCATAGAAATGTGATAGCACTACATAGATGTCAGGGGTTTGATACCCTGTGCTGGTAGGTGTGTGACACAAACATGCTTAAGTTTTACTCTCCCATGCCTTCTTGACTTTACTTTGCCTATGTTTGCCTCCCTCACTCCCTCTCTGGTGGATTTGGAGAGATACACCTACTTTGCTTAGGCAGCATGTGTATTTTAAGTGATGCTCATGATCAGCTGATGGCTTCTGCATGAATTGCAGCCCTCCTCTAGCTGATTGAATGTGGAACAGCTGTGGTAACATTCCCATTGCCAATTGCATGGAAACACACTTCAATATCTAGGAACATCATGTCGGTGTTGGGCCTTTTCATTCACTGTGAGCAGAAACTCATTCTGTTGTTTGGCAAACAGCATCTCAGATTGATTGGGGATTTACCTCTAACAACATACACTGTGGAAAAAGAGCAACACACAGGAGGCGGATGTGCCTGACCTGACTACAGACTGGAAGTGCTGCTATACTGCATTTGCAGTAATGTTGGTTTAACAGGGTGTGTGTGGATATGGCTGTCCTACATGTTTTAATAACTGCCATGTCAGTGCTATGTTTATGAGGAAATCCCATCTGTAGGGTCATCTGCAGACTGGGCAGTGTGTGGTGCCTTTTGTTTAATGTGTTACCCACAGAGCACCTATCTCAGAACTGCAGAAGGTAGCGTAAGGATTGCAGTCTGTAGATGGTGACAGCCGTGAGAGTTACTGACTTCATATCCCTCATAGGACATATGTTGCAACAAACCCTGTTACAACAGTAAGTGTATCACAGCAACATGTCAATATTGGCCCTGTGTAGGTGCCTCCAGCCACAACTCTGTCAGCCTTTGTACTTATGTCATGCAGTAAGAGGTGCATATCTGCTGTACACCATAATTAGTGACATCATATCTGATGAGCCAGTGAGATATCA
>NC_056734.1:491086331-491087463 GCF_019279795.1 Protopterus annectens
GTATGGGTCTAGTCCCAGTGTTGCCAAGTAATAGTGTGCATATATATGGATGGGTCTACATCAGGTTGCAGGGTATACATGCCACAGTGGGTCACCTGTCCATGTGGCACCGGCAATAACCATTTTAGTAACCTGTGATGTGTTCAACTATACCCCAGATATGTCACAGCCATGGTGTCACCACAGTGCCATACTCCGTTGTGGAATATGACTGCAGACCATCTTCATGCTGACACATGTGTACCTATGACACAAATGGATAACATTATAGGAACTGCAATCAACCAGTGTTACTAACAGCTATAATGCATCATTGTTGGATGGCTACACTACCTGCCATTCATGCATTACATTTTACTCCTTACATGTTACACTGCAGTACTGTGGTACACTGTAGTACAGTCACCGTGTGCATCAGGACCATATTAGCCTGTCCCTGCATTGATGGTATGGATGACAGGGATGTGGCACAGGTATCATCATATGCACAGGGTGTGATGTTGGTTTGGCAGAGTCCGAGGGTGGGCCATACATTTGACACCGTGTGTGTGGGTGTGGGGTGTACTGTGGTGAGCTGGGCATGATGATGTGGTGTGTGTAGGTATGGGGCTACCCTAGGTGTTTTGCATAGTGTGTGGGTATGCATGCACAGAGTTCTGCCATGTGGCTACCCTACACAGGTGTTTATGGACAGCTGCAGACCATACCTGGCAGGGTGTGCAGTTCACTGCCTCTGGCCACAGACATATGGACGGTGCCTGCCAGGGGTGCCATGGGTATGTCCAGGTACAGGCCTTGATGTGCCACTCTCACCTGATGATGACAAATGTCCACTGGTACCAGGTCCCTCCTGGGGCTGGCCAGGACCACATGTTCATGGTCTGCTGTGGTGTGGTGTGGACAGCGCCCCCCCCCCACAGTGCTGGGGCTCATACTGCCACTACGGGAGCCCCTTGGAGTCCTAGCATGTCCATGTTGACTACCAGCTGTTGGTGTTGCTGGCCTACATCTAGGCAGTCGTTGCCGCAATCCCACCACAAGTTTAAGCACTGACAGACCACAGTCAATGAGGGCCATCATCTCACCAGACTGTCTATTCATGAACTCAGTTAATCCACGGATGGCACCAGTT